>NC_056729.1:1888988831-1889288831 GCF_019279795.1 Protopterus annectens
TATATATTTTTTCATGCTGCAAGTTTTACAGCAGACACAGATATTACATTTAGTACAAATACAAACTGTGAATTCAGTTTTGGAATTGGACATATGTCAGTCAAATATATTGATGCAAATGTATGCTTATCTGTGCAAAACAAATAGTCTGCAGATCATACCTGCTAATAGCATGGTTTCAGCTGTAACAGAAATTTGATAACTTGGAAAAGAGATGTTATTGGCTGTGATGGTTCTCACATTATTAACTTCACTAACAAGATTTCAAGTATTGGTTATATAGTACAATAGGGGTGTGAGCAATTCATCAGTCAAGCTTACATTCCAATACTTTTTTTTGTAAGCATCAGCTTAATTATAGTATATTAAGAGGATATGTAGACTTTGAGTAACTTAGTATATTCAGCTTTCAACTATTTGCAGATTTGCTTATTTGTTCATGATCATTAACTGATAGAAAGGAGAATAAAACCCCTAAATAAAACTATCCAAAACTGAGCCTTGAGAAGCATCGCTTGTTGTAAATGTAAATCTTCCTTTATGTCTGTTTATAGTACCTTTTGGATTTGATCATTCGACCACTTTGATATCCAGTGTACAATGAATACTATTATAACAATTGAGATTACTGACCTTGTTATAGTATGGAATAGAGCAAAAGCATTTAGATAAGACCAAGGAATCTCTGAAAGAAATGAGTTCATTGCCTGAGGTTTCATGGACTCATATAATTCTTCTAAACTAATGAGAAAATAGTTTCCTAAACAACAGCAACAAAGAAAATACACACCTTCTCAAGTATTCACTGTTTGAAGATATAGACTATTATTTATTTATTTATTTATTTATTTACATTTGTTTACCGGGAAATTCCGAATGGACACAGGTCTTTTTTCAGCGGAGGCCCAGGGAGAAAAGCTGCACAGAATGAACATGGTAGATGGTAAACAATCAAGGTAGTTATACAGTAGAGGTGATCATGACATGGAGAAATATGGGAACAAATTAGGTACAATTGAGTAGTAAGCATTGAGAAAAAGAAGAAGTAAAACACAGAGCTACAAATTTTCCAGTAACTAGATAACAATAATAACAGACTAAACGATAACTAAATCCTGGAAGGATTAACAAGCAGTGAGGAATCTGCAGTTCAGTGTTATAGTGATAGAAGGGATACTCTATAAATCTGGGAAAGGAGAGAAGGGTTTAAGGGGGGTTAATTAGTCGGGGTTTGGACAAGGACAAAGCCAGTGAGAGATTAAGTGAGATTTAAGTGCAGCCCTGAAAAGACTGCAGGAAGGAAGGGTAGTTATAATTATACACTGCAATACCTATAGCAGTACAAAGAAACATGAATCCATGAGCAAAGTGATGAAGTCCTGAATGTCAAACCAATGACTTGAATCTGAGTAGCTGCTTAGATTCCACAGGAGCCAGGAGGGATAAGGTGGTAAAGAGTTGCTTTCTGAGAGCTAACTCACTTTGTGAGGGGTAGGGAATGGGTTACTGCCATTGATACATACAAGCAAATACATATACATACAAATATTTAAAGCATGGGCATTAATGCCCTTCTAGTTTACCAATATACCAGAACACGTGTTCCCATAATAAGTCTCAAGGCTGTTCTTAACAATATCTAAACTAGTACTACTTGCTTTAATGTAATTTGGGTAGTCTGTTCTATGTTTCAGCTTCTGTGTCAGAGAACCAATTAGTACACTTCTCATTCCTACAGAATCTTCTGCATAGGCTATCTGATGATTCTCTAGTACTTTTTGATAACCCCAAATATTCCCAGAGAAAGTTGTCTCTAAATGTCCTATATACCTGAAAAAATCTTCTCTTAGATTTAAGAGACACTGTACAAGTTCAGATATTTTAGTCTTTCATAATAGCTTACATTTTTACATCCTTGGATGCCCTTGGTATATTTTCACTGTACTCTTTCCAGTTTACTCATGCTTGTATTCTTATAGGGTTTCCATATTGTTAGTCCATACTCAAGTTTGGGTCTAATGTAACTAACAAAAAGTGACTTCATCAGTTTTGATTTCCTAGACTATAAATCTTTTTATACAACCTATAGTTCTATAACTATTATTAACCAGTTTGATTGATATGATTAGAAAAACCTCATAGCTGAGTCTACCCATATACCCAGGTCCTTAAATGAGTCTACAGTTTCAATCACTGTTTGCTGTATTAAATATTCACCCTTCAATTTATGTCTCTCAAATCTCATATACTTACTTTTTGATGTATTTATCAGCATATTATTCTCCTGTGCCCAAATAGTCAATTTATCATGCCTTTATCTGTAACACATAATCAGTTTACCCAATTTCAGGTCATCTGCATATAGGCTGTAGAACACCTCATGAAAAAGTTAGGTCTGAAGTTACAATCTAAGCAAGTAAGGGCATAGGACAGAGTGTGTGGGACACCCTGACTGTAAACAAGGATTTCATCTATCCAGTTGCTGTATAATACTTGCCATGTCCTATTTGTAAGCCATGTGCCTATCCATTTATCAAGATTACTTCAATACCTAGTTGTACTAATTTATTGATTAGTGTTTTGTGTATGACATTGTCAAATGCTGAAGTTAAATCTATATATATTACATCACAGCACAATTTTTCATTCATAGCTGTTATTATATTGTTATAGAACATCATGTTATGGGTGGTAATAGATATATTTTCAACATATGCATGCTGCTATATGGTTTCAAGTCCCAACCTATCCAGTTCTGACAATATCTTATCCAATATTACCTTCTCCATTATTTTTCCACAACAGGAAAGTAGACTTAAGGGTCTATATGACTTTTGATTTGTCATACTCCCCTTTCCCTTAAAGACAGCTTTAATAAGCACCACCCTTGAGGAATCTCCCCATATTTATATGACCTAGTGAATAATATATATAATGGTATAATAAGTTATTGAAGAAGTGTTCTTAGGTTATTCTTACTAATTCTGTCTCCTCCCTGTGCTTTGTGATAGGACATAATACCAGTGATGAATCAGTACTTCAATTGCACAGAAAGACTGTCATTAAAATTTGGTAATGAAGGGGAAAGTGGTACTAACTGATACTGCATGCTGTATTTGGTGTGAGATCAGTAGCTGTGCCCAGTTAGAGCATACAAATAATCCCCTACTGCCGCCACTGTATTCCAAGTGACTTTCTCTACGAAACCCACTAATTGAGCAATTCCAGCTCTGGGAGACATTACTGTGAACACAATAGGAAGAAATTGGCATTGAGAACACATTTAGAGCAGCTGATGATCAGCGGTATGGCAAGCCAGCGGGACTAAAAAAGTTACAGTTACGGCACTTGTAAAATATAATACAAATGATTATATTCAGGATTCAAAATGTGGGTGTTAAAAGCAGTATACCACCAAATTGCCTAAATTATAACAATGCCACCCTCCAATTATATACTTCTAACTGTAGCAATGCTTAGATTTAATCAAAAGCAAGTCAAATATGCTAATGTTCTAGCATGTTCTTCTCTGGATGTATCATTATTGTTCTTAATCTTTCTCAAACTTTCAAACCTTCTTCACTGATCTGCAACTTATACTGTTTTTCATTTTAGCTATTGATTTTATTAAATTGTATACCAGTAACAGTTCTGCTTTATTACAAATTGTCAATAAATTGTTTAATACATTTTCATTGTATATTTTTGCATGTGAGTTATTTTAATGTTTGTCGTGTTATACAACTTGTCTGCATATTTTCTGTTTTTGCCATGTTCACAAGTTGTGGATAAAAAGATTCATATGCTCAGCCCACTTATTAGGCAACGGAATGCACCTTGTTCTGTTGCTCTGCCTAAACTTAGCCTGAGTAACCCATTAATTGAGTGCTGTGTAGAGGAAATATAGATTCAGCTCCATTTTTCTCATATCTCATTTGAAATATCCAACATTGTTAGGCCCAAATGTTTTACATTCTTCATTAGTGAAGACTATATAGAAATTATTACGTAATGCATGACGTTTTTCATACTCAGTCTGGACATATCTTCTCTTCTCTTGTTTAAATTTTGAGTCCAGCCCTTTTGTGTGCCCTTGTCCTTTCAAATGCAAGCATTTATTATTATTTTTCCATTGGATTTACTCTATTTTACTTAATCTAATGGTAGACTGCCAAACTACATTTACTCACACAGTGTACCCTATAGTTGTTTCCAGAATCTCCTCAAACCTGCCTATAGACCAATAGTATCTGGCAGAGGTCAGGTTACTGAGTTCCTCTCTATATGGGTGGAGAAGAAACTTAAAATAATGTTATCTTATGCGCCAGCAGTGATAAATGACACTTCCTGTTTCTTACAATCTTTGAGTGACTCTTATGAATCCATAACTGGTCATGAAAGTTACATATTTGTAACTTTAGATGTAAATAATTTATTTACTGTGATTCCAAATTCTTATGGAATCACAGCTTTTAAAGATTGTATTCTAACTAATGCAACATTTGATGAAAATAAAGTTACACAGATATGTGCTTTTCTTAAATTGATTTTGGGCAATAATTTATTCATGTTTTATGATCAATATTATTGGCAGAGAGATGGTGTAGCCATGGGCACCCCCTGTGCCAACACCTAGGCAAACTTGGTGTTGGCACTGTGGGAGGTTACCCATGTTCTATATAGTACTAGTCCATGGAAGGGAAATTTGAAAATGTACCATCGTTTTTTGGATGACATATTTATTTTATGGAGTGATACAACTGAAGAATTATTGTTGTTTGTTAGATACTTGCAAAATACAACAGATTTCTTATGTTTACTGTGAGCTATTTTGCTAAATCAATAGATTTTTTTAGATGTGAAGATTTACAAAGATTTGACTGGCAAACTACAAACCAGCGTATATAGAAAAAGTGTTGTAGAAATAACATGTTAATGTGTGATAGTATGCACCCAAGGCACATTTTTGATAATGTAATGAGTGGGCAGGGGCTAAGAATGTCTAGACTATGCACTGAAGATAATATATATGAAAGTGAGCTAGACAGCATGCAGTATATGTTTGATGGTCATGTTTATCCAACACAAAGACGTAAGACAACAATAGCTAGGACAAAACATTGGAGAACCAATAGAGGTAAGCCATGGTACTGCAGATACACACACATTTAAGAAGTCAGATTTAGTTTCAGTTTCTAATAGTTCCACTGCATTTCTACATGGTAATGTCCACTTTTTTTATATTCAATATGTTATATATTTTACACTTTGCAAGTTTTACAGCAGACACACGTATTACAATTAGTAAACATACAAATTTTGAATTCAGTTTTGGAACTGGACATGTCTCAGTCAAATATATTGATGTAAATGTATGCTTATCTGTGCAAAACAAATACTCTGTAGATCATATCTGTTAATACCATGGTTTCAGTTATAACAGATATCTGACTTGGAAAAAAGATATTAGCTGTGATGGTTCTCACATTATTAACTTCACTAATAAGATTTCAAGCATGGGTTATGTAGTACAGTAGGGTGTGAGCAATTCATCAACCAGGCTTACATTCCAATATTTTTTATCATGAGTATCAACTTAATGGTAGTATATTTAGAGAATATGTAGACTTTGAGCAAATTAGTATATTCAGCTTTCAACTACTGGCAAATTTGCTTATTTGTGCATCATCATTAACTGACAGAAAAGAGAATAAAACCCTATGCAGAACTATCCAAAACTGAGCCTTGAGAAGCATTGCTTGTTATAAATGTAAAGCTGGAATCATGTCTATTCTATAGTACCATTTGGATCTGATCATTTCACCACTTTGATATCCAGTGCATAAGGAGTACTGTTATAACAACTGAGATTACTGACCTTATTATAGTATGGAATAGAGCCAAAGCATTTGGATAAGTCCAAGGAATCTCTGAAAGAAATGATTTTATTGCCTGAGATTTCATGGGTTCATAAAATTCTTTTAAACTTCTGAGATAAGAGCTTCCTGAACAAAAAACACACACCTTCTCAAGTATTCACTGTTTGAATATATGCAGTCTTATGAGGTCATAATTATAAGTTGTGATACTTAGAGCAGTACAAAGAAACGTGGATCCATGATGCAGAGTGACAAAGTTCTGAACGTGAAACCGATGACTTGAATTTGATTAGCTGCTCAGATTCTGCATGAGCCAGTAGGAATAGGGTATTAAAAGGTGGCTTTTTGACAACTCACTCACTTTGTGAGGGAATGTGGATGGGTTACTGCCAGTGATAAGACATAGTACCAGTGATGAATCAGTACTGCAACTGCACAGAAAGATTGCCATTAAAACTTGTCACTGAAGAAAAAACTGGCGCTAACTGATACTGCATAATGTATTTGGTGTGAGACCAGTAGCTGTGCCCAGTTAAGTCATACAAATAATCCCCTAACATGCATGTCAGACTATGCGGAGCCTCCAGCCACCGTTTTCCAAGTGACTTCCTCTAGAAACAATGAGAGCTTCCAGCTCTGGGAGACATTACTGTGAACACAATAGGAAGAAACTGGCATTGAGAACACATTTAGAGCAGCTGATGGTCAGTGGTATGGCAAGCCAGAGGGACTAAAATAATTACAATTACTGCACTTGTAAAATTATAATCTAAATGATTATATTCAAGATTGAAACAGTGAGTGTTGAAAGCAGTATACCTCCCAAATTGCCTAAATTATAACAATGCCACCCTCCAGTTATATACTTCTAACTGTAGCAATGCTTAGACTTAATCAAAAGCCAGTCAAATATGCTAATGTTCTAGCATGTTCTTCTCTGAAGGTATCATTATTGTTCTTAATCTTTCTCAAACTTCCAAACCGTCTTCACTGATCTGCAACTTATATTGTTTTTCATTTTAGCTATTGGTTTTATTAAATTGCACACCAGTGACAGGCAGTTCTACCTTATTACAAGTTGTCAATAAATTGCTTAATATGTTTTCATTGTATATTTTTCCCTGTGAGTTATTGCAATGCATGTCATGTTATTGTACCATTTGTCTGTATCCTCTGTGTTTTCCCCATTGCACAAGTTGTGGATAGAAAGATTCATACGCCCAGCCCACTTACTTGGCAATCAAATGGACCTTGTTCTGTTGCCTTGCCTAAACTTAGCCTGAGTAACCCATTAATTGAGTGTTGTATAGAGGAAACTTGTATTGAACTGCATTTTCTCATATCCCATTTGAAATGTCCAATGTTGTTAAGCCCAGATATTCTGCATTCTCCATTAGTGAAGACTATATAGAAATTATTACGTAATGCATCAAGTTTTTCCTATTCACTCTGGACATATCTTCTCTTCTCTTGTTTAAATTTTGAGTCCAGACATTTAGTGTGCCCTTGTCCATTCAAATGCAAGCATTTGTTATCACTTTTCCATTGGATTTGCTCCATTTTTTGTAATCTGAGGGTACACTGCAAACTACTTTTACTCACACATTGTACCCTATAGCTGTTTACAGGTTTAGAAGAAATGTTAATTTTTGTTCTTATACTGATTAAGGTTACTATATTAAAAGACAGCTTAAGTGGTAAAGAGGTTGTACTTCTGGCTACAGTGCAGGTGGACATAGTTTGAAATGAGACCTAGTGACTGAGGAGCTGTCCAGGAAAGGTAGGACTAAGCTACTAATGGTCAGCTTCTTCTATCTCAGGAGAGAAGAAATGTGGTATTAAACTGCAGGACTTCCTTTTGGAGGAAGCCGTAAGGCTAGTGCTGTACATACAAGTGTCAGCTGAGTCAGAATGAAGGTGCGTGTAAGAAGGTAACAGTGAGGCCAAAATGTACAACTACTGCTGGTCTGGTATGCATGGATCTACATGTGGAGTAGGATCATACTGGAAAGGTCTGTACCACTAATGATGATGGCCATGTCCACATCTGTACCCACTAATGATGATGACCATGTCCACGTGTGTACCCACTAATGATGATGGCCATATCCACCCCTTAGTGCTCCTGCAATAAGTGCGGCCCCAGAAAAACTAGTTCTGTCCCCAAGAATGGTGTGATAGCCCATGCCATTCCTGAGAGGACAGAGGGAATAGAGAATATGGCAGTGGGATGATACATAGTGAAGGCGATGTGGTCAAAAATGTGCTACACCAATTTTTAATATTGTCATTTTCTAGGACATTGATATTTTTGTAATTTAATTTTGGGATATGTGTTTTCCATGATAATAATAACAAATTAGACATCAATTCTACTGGCTAGCCACATTTGAGCACATCATATACCATGCAGTGGGTTATTTATTCCATCTTATTTTTCCACCATTAATTATATGAAGCTAATTTACTGTACAACCCTTGAACTCATTTTGCCTTTGGCCAGGCTGTATCATGTGTTTCAATTCCCATCCTGTACTACTCCAGACATGAATTTGCTTGTAAAATTTTAAAAGATGTAATTTGTATTGCATGACAGTAATATATCTTGAGTGCTTTACATAAAACTGTTAAATGTTGGGTAAGTAAAATACTTTCTGTGTAACACCTGAGAATTTTCAGTAAGTCAACGACCTGAATGTTAACCAGACATGCTGAAAGATATCATGAAAGCATAGTTTAGATTCTCTTTTACACCTGTTGCATCGTTGAAGGTAAGAAATGACTACATGTGAGATAAACACAAAGATGATAACTAAAAATGTACTATGGTATTAGGTTAAAACATTTGCTATCTGCATCTGAGGTTATGGAAACAGTGCAGAAAAATGTTTAATTTGTACTGTTTCACTAAAAGTCAGAAACTGTGGACTACAGAAATCATAATTTCAAGCAGTCTAGTGCTGTTGCAGCAATTGCTAAAATATTGTGCTTAAACACTGAAGAGTATATTGCTGATAAGTGTTTTATCTTTTTGTATGTTGCTTCAAGATTTAGTGTGAGGGTTTGCCTCTGTGTTCACAGTAGTTGTTTCATTATAATTAACAGTATAGTTTTTAGAGCTGTATATTTCAGTTTTCTTTAGCATTAACCATCTTAGCGTACAAATTCTTCACTTTTGTTTAAGAATAAAAAAGGTGACCTTTCAGTAATAAGTGCAGGAATACATCGAACTTAAATTCAATGATCACAAACAATTACAATACTGTGCAACAAAAACCAAGGCACTACTACCGAAGAAAATAAAAACAAAAGAAAAACTTCAGCAGGCATCTAAAAATAAATTAAAATAAGGCAGCAATGGAACCAGTAGTTGAGTGCACTTTTGTTCTTTATTTATTTAGGAACTTCATCAGAATAAGAACAATGTGCAAACTACAGTGTTAAAATAGTGTAGGAATTACATTCAAATCAATGTTGTGTTTATGTAAAAGTTGTTTCCTACAATATCGATCCCATGTCAAAACAGCAGTTATGTTTATATTGTGAAAGGAGAAATCCACTGTGCTTTATTTGGAAGGAAGACAATATTTATAGCAGTCTGTCATCTGCAGGGAGACTGTTCCAGCAGGGTGGGTCTAATTTGATAAACTAACTGCTTCTCTTCAATTATTGTGTCACAATTACTTTTCCGAGTTAGTGCATTGTCTTTTCTGTAAGGTCACATGAGGAGATTATAACTGAATATTTTGTGGATAAAGACATGCGTCTGGATCGTTTCTCCAGGGCCGCCGCTGAAACTTGACTCGTTCCAAGTTGGACTTAGCAGGTTAACAAACATTAAATAGATAAATAAATAAATAAAGGGGAACATATACAATTGATTAGGAATAAAGTAAAAAGTTGCATTGCCGTTAGTATAACAGGCAGTCAGTTTTACTTTTATGATGGTAGATTGTGCCTGGTTCTGCGAAAATATCAGTTGGCATATTTAGTGAACTTTGACTTGAAGTAGATTGTTTTTATTACACAGTTTGATGAAATAGTTATAGTAATAATATATATGTTTGTTCATGTAATTCTTGCATCTCATGAGAATAAAGTGGATACTCCACAATCAAGTTTTAACTATTGTAGTACTTTCTCAACTGTTCTCTCTGTTTGTGGCGTAAATTATACCATTCAGTCCATGAGAACACCAAGGTATTTGTCTGCAAAAGCCTGGTTAACTTCAAATATATCTGTTAGAGTGATCTTTCCTGAATTTGTAGGGCTGCAAAGATCATAAATGCATATATTTTAGTACTGATTGAAAGTTTGTTTTGTTTTATTTAGTTCTATTTTCACTTAATTTATGCTTGCAGTTTCATTTGAAAATTAATGGTTGTTTTGTTAGAGTTAAGGGTGGCAATACAGAGGGTGCTGGAAGCTGTTGAAGACTGGGGGGGGGTGAAAGGGGCACTTAGTGATCTAAAAAGCGCAATTTTTAAAAACTTTTTACTACCACAACAAAGGTTCTCTTGGAGGACATTTTAAGGTTAGCCAATTTCCCTTTTGGTGCTTGAATTAACATTTCCTGATTGGTCTTACCTATCCCATGGTTGATAATTGTATATTAGCCCTAGTGAGAATAAATGTGATCATACTATAGGTAATTTGAGGGGACCCATGTAAGGGATGCAGCATTTAGGAACTGCCTCTATCCATTAGTGGCATGAGGGGCAATCCTGGAGTACATTTTCTATTACCCATCCTTAGATCCAAGTTGCATTTGAATGTGAATCGGGGTGAGCTTTGTTTTACTTGAATGGATAGTATGCTCTGGAACAGTGGTAGCCTTTGTGATATATCTCTATCTCTCTACAGCATTCAGTTTAGATACCTGGACTGAGTATTTCTGATGCCATTTGACTTGCTGATGTTCAGTAGGTCAGCATTAGGTCGGATGATGCCTTGTATGCCAGACATGTCACCTTTAAGCACTCTGTAGGATACTGAGCATAGTGATAAATCTTTGAGGTGATCCATGCAAGACCTATTGTTTAGGACTTGCATCCTTTTAGTAAGGTATCTCTGTGGGTATTTTAATTGTTGCATGGATCTGGATAGATACATGCCAAAGTGGACATTATACAAAATAATTGACCTAAGGAGGGCTTTGTAAAGAGGGACAATAACATCTCTAGATCTAGTCATAATCAATTTGTTTATAAGCTGTGAAATATAGAAAGACTTTCTTATGACTCTGGGCACATGTTGGTCAAAAGTTAGGTTATTGTACACACAAGTTCCCAAATGCCAAACAACTGGGTCATTTCTCAGGGGGCATTATCAATTTGGCAGCTCCTTGTAGTAGATGACTTCCCAAAGGATACAATAATGTATTTCTTGGAGTCTAGTTTCAATCCATGATTCTGGCACCAGTTATTGTTTGGGACAAACCTTCCTGCATGATTGCTAAGTTATTTTGGAATTCAATAACTTTTCCTAGCTTGCAGTCATCTCAGACTTAGCTGGCCAAAGCCCTTTGGTATTTCCTTCTATTTTGAGATGTATATGTCAAACAGAAAAAGTCTCAGCACCAAACCCTTAGGGACTCCATTGGTGACTGGTCTCTTCTGCTATTTTGATGTCCTGCATCCTGTGAGCAAGCATACATGTATGCATTCTTTGATTCACCTTCCTGATTGTATTAAATTATATTCCTTGTATAATGCAGCACCACTTGTTAGAACATGGTTTAAATTTATAGTTTGGTACAGTCTTCTAGTAAGCAATGTAACAAAATGTATGAACCAATAATGACAAAACTACCCATTTCAGAAAATTTAAACCATAAAAGGTCACTCAAACTTCTGTCATTACAATCCACCAATATATATAAATATGCAAAATGGCTGCAGAAGTAAGTCAACTAAATAATTCCACATTAAAAGGATCTGTAAATAATGAAGAGGTTGCTGTTAGCAAACAACTTTATATTTCATTATTTCGTCTACAAATAAAGTGCCTGTTGCCCTTGAATAATAAATTGCCTATGCTACATTAAAAAAAAATGATAAGCTAGTAATTTTGAAATGGGAAATGGATGGCAAACTGATAACAGAAACATAATTACTAGGTAACTCCTTGAAAGTAGGACATTCATAGGACTGCAACATCCACTCCCTTTAAAGTACAACAAAGTACAGTATCAGCGATCCATCTGCATACTGTGGGAGTAGAACCCACAGCCTTCTGCATCAAAAGCAAGTATACTACCTGTTGTGCTAATAACAATGCAAACAACTTAGCATAAGTAGCACTAAACTTTTCTTCCCCCGAAGCTCTCAGCTCCTTGTAAAATCCACTTGGCACTCAACTAAATCTCTCAACTTTAAATCACAAGAAATCTGGAAAAAGCCAAAATTTATTTGGGGGGGGAGGGGCAAAGTCCAAAACCAGGGTCACATTTTTAATATTGTGTGCATAATCTTAGAAAGTTGATAATATAAAGTGTTTTGTGTTACCATTTGTTTCCTGAAAGATAGGAAGACTGAAACATAAAGGGCTATCATTATTTAGTGCAGTCAGTCCTCACTGATTTGTCAGAAAACCACAAATATTAAGAGGAACAGACCAAAAGTATGAGCCAAATATTCCGTGAAAATCTGGACAGTTGAGAGCTATGACTCAACTCCCTGAATCACAAGTGGTGGTATGGGTGGAAAATTCAAGCTCTTGTTTGAGCCTGAGTAACACTAACCACCAGGTATACCTAACTACCTAACTGGGGCATTTTACACACACACACACACACACACACACACACACACACACACACACACACACACACACACACACACACACACACAGGAACAGCATAACTCCTGCAAACAAAAGAACCAAACATTCCTTACCAGCATGACTCTGGCTCTGGCAGTACCAACAGAACAGTGGCAGCATAAGTCGTGTAACACAGAGCAATAACAGAACAAGGTCAGCTAGTTTAGTTAGTTTAACTTCCGTGCACAAATCCACTTTAGCATGAAAACTCCACTTCCTTAACTTTTTCCAACAGGTCTTGCAGCTGTAAAAGTGGGGTGGCTCTCCCTCTTCCTGGCTCTATGGTTCCGGCACCCATGTGACAATATCATCTGCATACATTGTGAGTATGGTGAGAGAGAGCTACTGTAGAGAGGGAGAGATCTAAAATGAGGTCACTAAGGAAAAATAGCATTGGTGACTGTGAAATCATTCTAATCTAGTAAGTTCCCCTTTGTCAGCTTTACCACTGCTTGCGGTTTCTCATATTCAGCTAAATGCAGAATCAGAAAACTACTTTCTGGCTAGAGTTCCCTGATTTAAGTTATTAAGAAATAGAATAAGGTTGATGGAATAAAAAGCTTGAGTCATAGCTATGCAAATCCCTCCAGTAAATAAGCCATTATTAGATAATATAGTTGAATATATGTAAATGGCTGTCAGCGTACTAAAGCCAGATCTGGCTTCACATTGTACATCAGCTAAGAGACCATAGTTGTGTAAAACTCCTCTATGGTTTATTTGTAGGTTCATGTGTCACATTTTTGGTGGAATAGATTAGAAATCTGCCCAACATCTTGAGTGTTTTTTGAGTCTAGGGTCTGTTGGCATATTTATTATGTAGACATTTTAAACTGAGATGATACATAATGTGTAACCAGTGACAAGTAGAAGAAACATGCTAGTGGATTACAAATGATGGGCACTGAAACTCCAAAGAATGCTGAGTGAAATTTTACATATTCAAGCTACCCCTTTTATCTTATTTTAATAGGCTTTTAGTAACCAATTCAGCACCGATTTCCCTAAAGTGGAAAGTCAAAGTGAACTCAAATCGACAAACAGTATCTGGACTGACATTGCCTGTGGAGAGCTTAAATGCAAGATGAGAGAAATAATGCCTTCCCTGGCTGTGGGTGAAATGGTTCACTTGGATCAGTCCACTACCTCATTTAACAAACTTAACTGATAAATAAAATTAAATGTTTGTAAAGCTGGCAGGAGTAAGGGTAGCTGCATAATAGAAGTGAGGGTTGAAGTAGTTCCTTTTGTGAAAAGGTAGTCTTTTGAGCCCATTGGCTAAGAAGTTTCTAGACAGGATGGCAACTTTGCTATTAGAACTGTTTATATAACCAGTTAAGTCTTTTATAGTTTTCCAAAATGGTCTTCATGGATCATAGGAGGTTACTAGGCTATCCACCCAGAGGGCATTTTAAACCTAGCCATTTAATCCCAATGTAATACCATAAATAATCTAGTCAATACCCAGAATTGTATTTTTTAATGACTGCCCACATCCAGGAGGGTTGTGGGTGCTGTCCCTGGTAAGAATTCATGATGCCCCATCCATTTGTTCAGGTTCCTTTTGATCAGTGTTATTGAGGTGCTTTGCTTCACATGAATTGGCAGCCTATTCCAAAGATGCAGCAGTCACTGGGAGACAAATCTGTCCCTCCAGCATGTCCTATTCAAGTCACAGGCCATATTTAGGTCCCTAGAAAGGGTAGCTCTACTCCCATTTCCATAAGGAAAGAGGGCTGGCTAAGTTGGGTATGGTCATACTCATATTTCATTAATGTTGGTAGTTTCATGCAATTTTTATTATAGAAATTAAACTACCAGTCTGCTATGATTTATCCTGCTGCTTTAAATAGAGATATTATTTCACCAAATATGTTATTTTACTGGAAAGTCATCTATTTCCTGTCTGTGTGGTTGGGAACAATTTATCCTGAACTGTAGCTATACATTTAAAATAAGAGAAAGCAATTTTGTATATTACTCTTCATAAAAATAGAAACAGTCTGAACAAAAAAAAAAAACCAGCAAGTGCCTTAGGTTCACAGGCAGATACATGGTATGGGGTTCAACAGATCACTGAAGAGCCTAGCCAGATTTTCCAATTTTCCCTGGACTACTTTTTTGCCTGGACTACTATCTGGTTAAATGACTTGCTAAAGAACTGTAGCCGCAGCTGTGCTCTTGCTTGGTTTATTTTATTTTACTGAGGAGAATTCCGGTGTTGTGTTTCCTGGTTTCGGCTGGAGACTGCGGTTGTTTGTTTCTAAATGACTTGCTTAGTCACACTGTATGCAAATGGAGAATGAACTTTGTTGAAGTTCTCCTATAAAACATTACAAATTATTTTATTCAGGGAGACATATTTTCCAGGTTATGCTCTCCCACACGTGTGTTTATTTTATTTAATAAATTATTTTAAACCTGCCAAGCACTGACATTTCATTTGTTTGAACTTTTATCTTTAACAACAGTTATGAGGTTAGTTTAGGATGTTCCATGGCAGATCCAGCCTGTATAGGTGATAGACGTGTAACTACTTGGGTTGTTTGTAAGGCCTCCCTTATACAGGGACATTACCTCTGCTGTGCATCACTCATCGGGTACAAAACTATTAGCTAAACTTAAGTTACAGAGTTTGAGTATGCCTACAATGGCATGTTTAACGCTATTAATTAAGCAGCTATGTATATTATCAGGTCCCATGGGGGAAAGATTTTTCTCATGGTTAGTAATTTCAGTAAATGATCATTAGACATAATTGAGGGAGTTAAGGAACTACTTTGTAAAGCAGTATCAGAGATTAAGTTGGCACGAAATTTGTTTGGAAGTATATTGACAATGTCAGTTGTGTCAGAATAGGAGGTCTCATTATGAATATGTTCTGAGCGATATAAGATTTGTTCTTTGATTTCTTACATAGCTAAAGAAGGATTTATAAGTAACTTTAGCTTCAGATACCAGCCTAAGCTCATGGGCTTCTTTAGTGGATCTGATAGCGTTCTTCATTTTTCAGATTTTTTGTGATGCTTTTGATATTATTCTTAAGAATGTGTGTTTCTGATTTACTAAATCATTTGAGTTTCTTTCTTTTGGTGCATTTTTTATGGTGTTGGACCTGTTTCTTTTTGAATTTTCCATGATACTTGGTTACTGTAACAACTGCTTCTCTATGTATTTTTTTAAATGGGTATAGAAATTTTTCACTTTCACAGATGCTGGTATTTGAACTGAAGCCTTTTACTTTTTCAGAGCCTGAATGCTGTGATGTGTGTTACTTTTTGTTCTTGGTATTGAAGTGTGAAACTTGATGCTGTATTAAGGTTTGAGAAAATACAATCACGGGTTAATTTTATAGTTAGTCTCATAGTAGGTTGGAGTTAGTATGTTTGTAGTGATAAATTTCAGTGGTGTTTACTGTTCGAGTTTTTAGGAGTTTAAAGGAGAAGGCTGCAAGTTTATGATGAGACTTTGCTGAACAATGAGCTAAAAATGAAACAAGGTTACTACAACTGTAAGAATAAAATAAAAAATGCTGTGCCCACTAATAGTATTATCAACTACTCAAGGAAATATGCATTTATTAAGTCTAGGAATGTTGGGTATGTCCTACATTAGAGGTATATGTACCCCAGTTTACTGAAGGGTAGTTAAAGTTACCCACAATAATGGAGATTTTGCAAATAGGGAGCTCATTTAGAAATTTGAGGTATTTTATATGGTTATCAGAGGCAAGGAAGGCATACAATAAAAAGCTATTAGTTGATAATTAATCCAATCTACACTGCTCTGTAGTTGAGTCTGTTCTATTTGTGAATCCCTATGGATTTGCCAGGAGGAAATATGTTCATTGTGACATATGGAGACTTCATCACAGTTGCCTTTGAGCCACCTGAAAGTATGAAAAATGCAAAACCTAGGAACAGAGTGTGCGCTCTTTTTACTTACAAACCATGTTTCTCTATCTTTGCAGACATTCATATTTTCCAAATTCAGGAATACCTCAGGATCAGGTAATTTATTGTTTAGATTTCTGGCATTAAGGAGAGACACACCTTAATGCAATCCAGTTTTTAGACTGATAAGTTAGTTACATTGGAATGTTCATTAACTTTGCTTAAAATGGCACTAGGGTGCAGCAATAGTATTACTCAATATGTGAAAGCACTGGAACAAGAGGAGAAGAGACATCCTTATTAAAGAAAACTGGATTGCCATCCTATGGCAGCACATACTGAATCCCCCTGAAATGACACCAGCTGTTTAACCAATTATTGAGGCCAATTATCTTTTGTTTGCATCTAGGCATCATTCAAGAAGGAAGAATTCCACTCAAGACTAGCATCTTACCTGGGAAGATATGACATGCATCTCTGCAGATCTACTTCAGAAGATCAACTCAGCAAATAGTCAGCTATCATATGGTTGAGACCATATGATCAACTTTCCAAAAGGTCAGCTCCTCCCTCACCCCTGCATATTATATATACCAAGTCTGAGATTGCAATATAGTGGGGAAAAAGGTAAATTTCCAGATCCTCACTGTACCCAGTTCTCCATTCAAAAGCTTCACCATTTCAGAAAGTCAATCATATGGTCTCAATCATATGATGTTCAACTTTCTGTTGACTAGCTCTTCTGAAGGGCACCCTTTTCTGCATATTACTCAGGGTTCTACATCTCAAGCTATTCAATCTGACATGCAACACTACCATATTATACTCACATTTGTTAATATTTGGGGTCCTTACTCCCATTGCAATGTCAGAGACCCTAGCACCTGGAAGACAGCTCACTGCAACCCTATCTTTGTCTGATCTTGTGAGTGATGGGTCATTGGGCCTGTCAGTACAGTTACCTATCACTAAAATGTTTTTATTGCTGCTGTGGTTCAAGGTAATACACCTGGAATGTTCTTGTTCAAGGTGATTCTTTAAGGAAGGTATGCATGAGGTGGGTGAGTGGCCTGATTTTTGATGAGATCCAATCTTATTTCTAGGAGGTTCTAGAAGTCATTGTTTTACAGCCACAACAATAGACATCATGGTGTAAATAGAGAAGCTTCATGGTGGAGGTGTATGAAGCTCACAGAGAAAGTTTACACATGACACAGAAGTGACAATATTAATTATGTGTTTAACTCTCTGAAATATGGAATTATTAGTGCTGAGAATAACTTCATTATCTGTGAGCATAAGTCACTTTATAGACTGACAAAGGAGACCTGGTGCTAAAATGTTGGAAACAGAGGTGAAAATAACAGGATGCCCTTCCATCTTGTCCGGTGCACCTGTGTTCAAACAAATAAAGAAAATGTAGTCACCACTGCTGTGTGGCACTCATCAGGAACAGAACTAGTAGCTAAACTTAAGTAGTTTGAGGGGTTTGTCATAGAGGACATGTTTAACACTATTAACTAATCAGTCATGTATATTATCAAGTTAATGCCCTCTTTATTATGACCGTGTGGTTTACAGAATTTATAAAGTCTTACTCTGACTGCAAATCAGTTTCTGTAATGAAATGATGCTTTATAAATAGGTATAATCAATAGAGCTTTTCTCCCTGGACCTCTGCTGAAATTGGCCTGAATACCCAGTTGGACCATCCTGGTAAGGAAAAGGCAATAAATAACTAACTAAATAAATAAACAACACCAGAGATAGTTATACTAGGTGTAAGTTATTCTGCAGCTAATTTGAGCATGTTTTCCTAAATGTAGTAATGGCTTAAATACTGCTCCAGGTAGGTATACTACACAAATGGTAGTCTACCACGTGCTGTGGGATAATGGATATCATACAAAGTTAGATTAATGCAAGTATAAGTTCTGGTGAAATGCCATTGAATATATTCTGCTTTGTTAATATTCTCATATTCAGGATGTGAGTTTTTAATTTGCACTGCTGGTTTCAAATAATATATGATGAGCGTCACATAATCCTTCACTTTATATTTGTCAGTCAGGTTGTATTGCCAAACAGTCTACACCACTGACCATCAAATATTATGTAAGGGAGCAAGGGGCAAGTTATATTAAGAGCTCATGGTAAATGTGAATTGCTGCCTCCGCTAAGAGTCAATACCTGCCAAATCCAAAAAAGCTTTACACTGTACAACTAAAATTCAGAGTTATAATTAATGGCTCCAAAGAGTTTCCCCCATTCAAACTTGAGCCTTGTGCATTCCAGTGAAATCTTTCCTTTAGCTAATGAACCCTCACCAACATTATTTGGACACAACACAATTTTTCCAAATATGCCACCGGTACAAACATCATCAATAAAAAAACAACTTTTGCTCTTAGAATAACTCATCTGTTAAATACTTTTTGATATAAGCAGGACTTTTTCAAAATGCAGGGGCCAACAGGGATGTTACTAGTTCAACATACATAGCCTTAAGCTATTTATTTATCCTTTGTTAGCTGGGTTAATCACAGTAGGCTAGTTGTTTCTTTTCAGGGATACCTAAGATGAAATTTTTACTACTAGTAGAAGTTTGCAGCAGGGCATCAGGGAGCCTCCCCAAGTATTTTCAATGGGTGCATTGGGATCTTTTACATCCATCAAAGCTGCCACCAATTCAAGCAGATGGGTGCCTCAGTTTAATATCTCATCCAAAACACTGCACTCAGGAGTGCATAAACCCTCTTATGGTGTACAGTAGTGTCAGCAATCTACCTGGTTTGGGAAGAGAACCCACAACTTTCTACAGTAAAGGCGAGTGTACTACCTTTTGTAACACTGACACACAGATGGAACAAGCTATTCATTACGAGTATTCATGATGATATTACCAGTTAATTGCATATACTCTGAAGTTAATAAATATGCTGCCATTCAATAGCAATTAAAAACAAATTATTAAACTCTTTATTGGAAATAAAAATGAAAAAATACACTTTAAAAAATCTAATTTATATAAGCAGCTTTAAATGTGCAAAAGAGAATAATAAATAAATTATTATAAATGGAGAGATGTCATGCAGTAGACGTCCATGCCACAGCTTATATGGGTCTGTCTCTACCCATACCTTAAAATATAAATTATTTTCTATATACCTCTGACTTGAATATCTAAACAATTATTGTGAATCTGCATAGTTCATGAATTTCAACTTGAACTTTGTATAGCAATTCAATCCACCTCCTCAATCCAGAACAGTTCTTCTTCTGTCTTCTTAAAAGAGCCCGGATAATATTCCCTCTTTTACTTTAAGTTAATATTTTTTCTGGTAGTAAAGATTAAGTTCAACAAGCTAATATAAAAGGAAAAATGTAATGCTTTTTTAATCTGAAAGTACTGCAGATACATACTCATTTAAGAAGCCAGATTTAGTTTCACCTTCTAATAGTTCCACTGCATTTCATCTGAAAAAGGTCACATGTTAATGTCCCCAATTTCCATATTCAATACTTTATATATTTTACGTGCTGCAACTTTTACAGCAGACGCAAGTATTACAATTAGTATAAATACAAGCTGTGAATTCAGTTTTAGAATTGGACATGTCTCAGTCAAATATATTGATATAAATGTATGTGTATCCATGCAAAACAAATAGTCTATAGATCATATCTGCTAATATCATGGTTTCAGCTGTAACAGAAATATGATAACATGGAAAATAGATGTTATTGGGTGTGATGGTTCTCACATTATTAACTTCACTAACAAGATTTCAAGTATGGGTTAGGTAGTACAGTAGGGGTGTGAGCAATATATCAACTAAGTTTTCATTCCAGTACTTGTTATCACAAGCATCAACTTAATTGCAGTATATTAAGAGGATATTAAGAGGATATGTAGACTTTGAGCATATTAGTATATTCAGCTTGCAGCTGTTTGCAAATTTGCTATTTGTGCATGATCATGAACTGACAGAAGGGGGAATAAAAACCCTAAATAAACCTATCCAAACCTGAGCCTTGAGAAGCATCGCTTGTTATAGATGTAAATCTTGCTTCATATCTTTTTATAGTACCTTATGGATTTGATCATTTCACTACTTTGATATCCAGTCTATAATGAATACTATTATAACAACTGAGATTACTGACCCTATTATATTATAGAATACAGCCAAAGCATTTGGATAAGTCCAAGCAATGTCTGAAAGAAACAAGTTTATTGCCTGACGTTTCATGGATTCATCCAATTCTTTTAAACTTCTGAGATAAGAGCTTCCTGAGCAAAACCACACATCTTCACAAGTATTCACTGTTTCTATATATATTATTATGAGTTCATAATTATACACTGGATCCATGATGCGGAGTGATGAAGTCCTGAATGTGAAACCGATGACTTGAATTTGATTAGCTGCTCAGGTTCTGCAAGAGCCAGGAGACAGAGTGTGGTAAAGAGTGTTTTTTTCACAGCTCACTCACTTTGTGAGGGGTAGGGGATGAGTTATTGCCAGTGATAGGACATAGTACCAGTGATGGCTCAGTACTGGAATTGCATAGAAAAATTGCCATTAAAACCTGGCAATGAAGGGGAAACTGGAGCTAACTGATACTGTATTTGGTGTGAGATCAGCAGCTGTTGCCAGTTAGGCCATACAAATAATCCACTACCATGCATATCAGACTATGCAGAGCCTCCAGCCGCTGTATTACAAGAAAATTCTGCTATGAAACCCACTAATCGAGCGATTCCAGCTCTAGGAGACATTACTGTGAACACAATAGGAAGAAATTGGCATTGAGAACACATTTAGAGCAGCTGATGATCAGTGGTATGGCAAGCCAGAGGGACTAAAATAATTACAATTACTGCACTTGTAAAATATAATACAAATGATTATATTCAAGATTCGAAATGTGAGTGTTAAAAGCAGTATACCTCCCAAATTGCCTAAATTATAACAATGCGGCTGTCTTATTATATACTTCTAACTGTAGCAATGCTTAGACTTAATCAAAAGCCAGTGATATATGTTAATGTTCTAGCAAGTTCTTTTCTGAAGGTATCATTGTTTTTAATCTTTCTCAAACTTTCAAACCTTCTTCACTGATCTGCATCTTTTACCGTTTTTTAATTTTAGCTATTGATTTTATTAAACTATACACCAGTGACAGTTCTGCCTTATTATAAATTGTCAATAAATTGTTTAATACATTGTTATTGTATATTTTTTCCCTCTGCGTTTTTATAATGCATGTTATATTATTGTACCACTTGTCTGCATCTTTTGTATTTCTGTCTTGTGCACAAGTTCTGGATAGAAAGATTCATATGACCAGCCCACTTACTAGGCAACCAAATGCACCTTGTTTTGTTGCGCTGCCTAGGCTTAGCCTTAATAACCCATTTAATGAATGCTGTGTACAGGAAACTTGCATTCAGCTTCATTTTCGCATCTTCTCTGCTCTTATTTAAATTTTGAGTCCAGACCTCCTGTGTGCCCTTTGTCCTTTCAAATGCAAGCATTTGTTATCCCCTTTTCCGTTGCATTTACTCTGCTTTTCTTAATTTGAAGATAGACTGCCAAACTACTTTTACTCACACGTTCTACCCTTCAGTTGTTTACAGGTTTAGATGAAATGTTAATTTTTGTTCTATTGCTGATTAAGGCACTCATGGCTACAGTGCAGGTGGACATAGTTTGAAATGACACTTAGTGACCGAGGAGCTGTCGAGGAAAGGTTGGACTAAGGTACTAATGGTCAGCTTCTTCTATCTCAGGAGAGAAGAAATGTGTTATTAAACTGCAGGACTTCCTTTTGGAGAAAGCCATAAGGCTAGTGCTGTAAAAAAAAAGCAAAAAACTGTAAGCCTGTTTCCTACCTTTCCTGTAACTAGTGTTCCAGATACAGATTTGCTGTATCCAGGACTGTATGTAAGCTTCTGAGCCCCGCAAGCCTTTCTGTGTTGGAGGGAAGCCTTCCAGCTTATCAGTGGGAGTGGTAAGCACTAGGTAACCTGTCTACCACCTAAGCAGTGGTTCTGGCCCAGAAATTGTAGTTATTGGCTGTTTGCGCAATCTCTTCCATCTCTCTCAACTTTCTGATTTGAAAGCCTGCATTTGCACTTGTTTCTGCCCTGTAACTCGTCTAGTGCAGATACAGATTCTTAGTTTTAGCACTTAAATTTTCTTATTCATAATCAGCACTTGTTCAGAACCTGTAAGCACTAAATAAGCTACTCATTACTATAGCACTCAATCTTCCTCATTACCTAGAGGAAAACAGTTTTTGTTCTTACTTTTCTCACTTGCTTAGAGAAAAACAGCTCTTGTACTCACTTTCCTCACTTATCTAGAGGAAAATAATTTTGTATTCAGGCATGTCCAAGGGTCAGCTCCCAGTGTTCTCTCCTGTCTATCTGATGAATCTGGGCATCTTGAGGCAATGTAGACATTGCCTCATGTACACAGACAACCCTCTCCTCCTACCACCCAACACTACAATCTGTGAGAGATGCACTTATCTAGCCAAACTGGAGGTAAAGCTCTCTCCATCCAAGACTGAACTTGACAGTTATGATGAGAAGGTAAACATTTGCACCACAGCACACTCATCACATAGTCTCACTAAATCTACACCACCAAAATCCACACATAGTAACACAAAAACATTTGTGGAGGCTCTCAATAATAATCTGTCTAAGTAAAAGAAACTTCCAAAGCAGAAATGCAAGCAACCTCCATCCCCCAACACAACCCAAATGACTCATAGCCCACAGACTCAGTGTGCCACTCAACCACAGCCAATAAGGCAAAACAACGTACCCAACACACTAGTCATAGGTGACTCCATAGTCAGGCACACTGATGTCCCACTCACCAGGCTAAACAAGGAGAAGGTTACTGTCAGCTGCCTGTCGGTGCCAGGATCCGCCACATAACCCACACAATCAGGTCACTCCACAACAAGTACAAATATGACTCTGTCATTATCCATGTTGGTGTGAATGACCTGAGAAGTACCCCCCTGACTACATGAAAAGAGACATGGAAGAGCTCTCCGATCTTGTAGCTCAAGCAGGTATGACCCTAGCCCTGAGTAGCATTCTGCCATTGCTCCGAATGACACCACAGTACAAGGACAAAATGATTGACTTCAACAATTGGCTAAGCTTCTGGTGTCATTCTAAGGGGATCCAGTATCTGTCTGCTTGGGATGACATGGTCGACAGACTATGATGCTTTGCCACAGATGGCCTGCACCTGTCGCCCATGGGATTCTGGATACTGGCTAAGGCTCTTGCTGCCCCTATAGTGCCTTTTTTAGGCAAGGTTCAAATAAATTCACCACCATAACAGGAACAGGCAAGCAAAAACTGAGGGTAATGCTACTCAATGCTAGAAGTCTAAATCTCAAAATGCACTCACTCGAGGTACTCCTTAAAATGGAGAACATCGATATCTGTGCAGTGACTGAGACCTGGTTCAAGGCTCCAGAGAGCACCCCTGCAGTACTAGGCTATAACTCATACCACACTTTTCGGCCATGTAATCTAGACCGAAACACCAAAGGCGGAGGTGTGTCCATATTCATTAAGGATATCCACATCTCCAGGCTAGTTGCTCAGCATAATGCATCCAAGGTTATCCAAGTGCAACTAACTCTGGGCAAAACTGCAATCCAAATTGTAGCTTGCTACAGATCCCCCACCATGCCCCAGGATTCCCACTCCTCTTTTCTTGATGTACTGGAAAATATTAGGGTTCAACCAAACACCCTAATAATGGGTGACTTCAACTACTCCACCATTAACTGGGGAAAACTACTCGTGTACCAACTTCTTAGCTCAACACTTTCTGGAATTCATAAACTCCAATGCCCTGGATCAAATTATCCACATCCCCACCAGAGCAACAATATCCTAGACCTAGTCATTACCAACATGAGTGACTGGTGTTCCACACCTGAAGTCAACTCCTCGTTGGTCCGATCTGGCCATAAGCTAATCACCCTTGATATCCACATCCTGCCCCCACCCCCCATTAAGGAAACCATGGTAAAAAACTTATCCAAAGCCAACTTCATGCTTCTTAAGACAGAAGTGGTGAACTTCATGACACCCATGCAGATGGACAATACAGTTACAACTACTGAATCCTACACTAATGCACTCTGTAAGCACTTACACGAGTGCATGGATCGTGCTATCCCAAACAGAACCAAGACGCTATCCTCCAAAAAAGGAAGCCAACCTGGTGGTCCCCTGCCATAAACAAACTGTACAACAGAAGGAAGAAACTGTTGCAAAAGAGAGTAAACTCCCATGAGTGGAGGAGCTCCCTGGTCAGCCTCAGTAAGAAGCTGAGATCCCTTATAAGATCCTCCAAAGCTAGCTACAAAAACAAAATTGCCATTAATTCTAAGGACAACCACATAGCATTCTATAGCTATGTCAAGAATCTCGATGACAACACCCAGATCTGCTCTGAGTTACAGCACAAAGGCACAAAAATTACAGAACCAACTGATATTGCCAACATCCTGGTAGATAGGTTCAGTGCTAACTTTACCCCCCTCACCCCCTAAAGGGCCCATATCTATCCAGGAAGAATGCAGAGTCCCTGTAATCACAACTACACAGGTAAAAACTGCACTCTCTAAAGCCAAAAACACAGCATCCATGGGACCGGGCAACATCCCAGGCTGCGTTTTACACAAACTTCAGAACAAACTGGCTCCCCACTTAAGCACCATGTTCAGTAATAGCCTCGCATCAGGCTTTGTGCCCACTGAATGATGCACAGCAACAGTTATCCCACTCCATAAAGGGGGAGCCAGCACTGATCCTGGGAACTATCGACCTATTAGCCTGACGAACCTGGTCTGCAAGGCCATGGAACATATCATCATGGAACTCATAAACAAAGGCATTGGTAACCTCCAAACTCTGGATCCCACCCAGTACGGGTTTGTGAAAGGCAAATCATGCCTCCTGAACCTGAGCGACTTCTCTTGAGGCAGTCACCAAAGCCGTAGATGAGGGTAAGGTGGTTCACACAGCCTATCTTGAACTCGCCAAGGCTTTCAACACCATCCCCCATTATGGAATTATAGCTAAACTCACTAAACTAGGTATAAATCCCTATGTCACAAGATGGGTTGCCAACTGGCTCACTGACAGAACCCACACTGTAAAAGTTGCAGACTTTAAATCTGACCTCAAAGAAGTGACAAGTGGAGTACCACAGGGTTCTGTCCTGGGATCTCTCCTGTTTGGTATCAACTTCTCTGAAGTACAGGCTAACACAGAAGGCCTCTGGGTAACGAAGTTTGCAGAGGACTGCAAACTAGGAGCCATAGTCAAGTCCCCAAATGATGTGGACATCCTACAGAAGGGCCTCGCTGAGACAGATGCCTGGTGTCAGAGCCATGGCCTCAAGCTCAATGCCAAAAAGTGCAGTGTCATCCCCTTTGGTAAAAACTCTGTACCCATGAACTACCACATAGGCAGCAATCTACTTAACACCGAATGTGTCATAAGAGACCTTGGGACCCAGGTGGACAGTAGTCTCTCCTTTGATAATCACATCGCCACAGTAGTCAGGAAGTTCTTCTACATGGCACACCTCATCATAAAAGGGTTCTCATCCAGGAAAAAAGAGGTCATTGTTCCCCTCTACTCGACACTCATTAGACCCATTATAGAGTACAATGCCCCTTTTGGAATGTACCTCACAAGACATCTGCAGTAGCTAGAAAGGCCACAGAAGTACCTCACAAAGAGGATTACTGGCCTCAAACAAATGCCCTACACTGACCTCCTCAAAAAACTCCAGCTTTACTCCATAGCATATCGCCTATTCCGAGGTGATCTCTGCCTAACATATAAAGGTATGTCAAACCCAGAGCTGTTGGACATGCTACACCTAAAGAAATCCCAACCCCTCCGAGCTACACACCCTAGGGACCTAAACCTTGTTACCACAATAAACAGGACATGCTGGAGGGATAGATTCCTGTCCCAGAGACTTCCCATACTCTGGAACAGGCTACCCATCTATGTCAAGCAAAGTTCTTCATTAGCACTCTTCAAGAAAAATCTTGATGAGTGGATGGGAAATAGGAAATACACCCCGGGGATCACTTCTGTGTCTCTGCTCGACAGTGGCACAAGAAAATAACTTTCTTGGGTGGCATAAGCCAGGGAACCTTGTTGGCTAGGCTTACATAGGCCCTTGGGCCGATAGCCTAGTACCTGCCTATAAACCTATGAACCTATGTACATACAAGTGTCAGCTGAGTTAGAATGAAGGTGCGTGTAAGAAGGTAACAGTGAGGCCAAAATGTACAACTACTGCTGGTCTGGTATGCATGGATCTACATGTGGAGTAGGATCATACTGGAAAGGTCTGTACCACTAATGATGATGGCCATGTCCACGTCTGTACCCACTAATGATGATGGCCATATCCACCCCTTAGTGTTCCTACAATAAGTGCAGCCCCAGAAAACTTACTTCTGTTCCCAAGAATGGTGTGAAATCCCATAGTATTCCTGAGAGGACAGACGGACTAGGGAATATGGCAGTGAGATGATAAATAGTAAAGGTGATTACAAAAATCATCTACATCAATTTTTAATATTGTCATTTTCTCAAATGTTAATCTTTATGTGATTTAGTTTTGGGATATATGTTTTACATCCATGACAATAATGAAATGTTAGATTCAATTCTACTGGCTAGCTACATTTGAACAAATCATATACCATGCAGTGGGTTATTTAGTCCATCTCATTTTTGCCACCATTAATTATATGAAGCTAATTTACTGTACAACTCTTGAACTCATTCTGCCTCTGGCCAGGCTGTATCATTTGTTTCAGTTACCATCCTGTACTACTCCTGAGATGTATTTGCTTGTAAAATTTTAAAAGATGTAATTTGGCTTGCATAGCAGTAGCATGTCTTGACTGTTTTACATAAAATTATTGAATGTTGAGTAAGTAAACTATTTTTGTGTAACACCTGAGAATTTTCAGTAAAGTCAATGACCTTAACGTTGTCATGTTGAAAGTTAAGAACCGTCCATAGTTTAGACTATCTTTTACACCAGTTACATTATTGAAGGTAAGAAATGCTACATTTGAGATAAATATAAGGATGTTAACTAAACAAAATGTAATATGGTATTAGATTAAAACATTTGCTATCCACATCTGAGGTTATGGGAACAGTGCAGAAAAATGTTTTATATGTACTGATTCACTAAAAGTCAGAAACTGTGGATTAGTTACAACATAACTTTCAACAGACTAGTGTTGTCACAGCAGTTGTCAAAATATTGTGCTTAAACATTGAAGAGTAAATTACTGATAAGTGTTTTATCTTTTTGTATGTTGCTTCAAGTTTTAGTTTGAGGGTTTGTCTCTGTTCACAGTTGTTGTTTCCTTATAATTAACAGTATAGTTTTTACAGCTGTTTATTTCAGTTTTCTTCAGCATTAACACTTTTAGTGTACACATTCTTCATTTTTGTTTAAGAATAAAAAAGGTGACCTTTCAGGTAATAAGTGCAGGAGTACATTGGTCTTAAATTCAGTGATCACAAACAATTACAAAGCTGTGTTTACATTTAATTTGTTTCCTACACTATCTATCCAATGTCAAAAACCATTATATTGCCAAACGAGAAACCACTGTGCTTTATTTGGAAGGAAGACAATATTTATAACAGTCTGTCATCTGCAGGGAGACTGTTACAGCAGGCTGGGTCTAATTTGATGAACTGTTTTTCTTCAATTACTGTGTCAAATGAAGTCTTTTCAGGGTTCGTATATTGTCTTTACTCTGAGGTCACATGAGGAGATTGTAACTGAATATTTTGTGGATAAAGGGGAACATATATAATTTGATTAGGAATAAAGTGAATAGTTACATTGCCCTTATTATAACCAGCAGCCAGTTTTACTTTTATGATAGCAGATCATAACTGGTTTTGCCAAAATATCATTTGGCATATTTAGTGAACATCGGCTTGAAGTTGGGTGCTTTTATTAAACAGTTTGATGAAATTGTTACAGTAATAATATATTTTTGTTAGTGTGTTTGTTGCATCTGAAGAGAACAAAGTGGATACTCCACAATCTATTATGCAGTACTTTTTCAAGTGTTCTCTTTGCTTGTGGCAGAAATGATACGGTTCATTCCATGAGAACACATAGGTATTTGTCTGCAAAAGCCTGGTTAACTTCAAATATATCTATTAGAGTGATCTTTCCTGAATTTGTAGGGCTGCAGAGATCATAAATGCAAGTATTCTAGCACTGTTTGAAAGGTTTTTTTTGTGTGTTATCTAGTTCCATAGGCTCTTACTTTCTGTTTGCAGTTATATTTGAAAATTGGTGGTTGTTTTGTTAGAGTTAAGGGTGATAATATCATCCTCATACATTGTGCGACCTAGTGTAGACCGAGAGAAATCGTAAAATGAGGTTACTAAGGAAAAAGAAAAATAGCGCCGGCGACTGTGAAATGCTGCTAAGCTAGCAAGTTCCCCTTTGTCAGCTTTACCATTGCTAGTGGTTACATGAAAGGTTCTCATACTCAGCTAAATGCAGCTCCAGGAAACTACTTTCTGGCTAGAGTTCCCTGATTTAAGTTTATTAAGAATTAGAATAAGGCTGATTGAATGAAAGGCTTGAGTCATAGCTATGCAAATCCCTCCAGTAAATAAATCATTATTTATAATATTATAGATAATATAGTTGAATATATGTAAATGGATATCAGAGTGATAAAAGCCAGATCTGACCTCACATTGTGCATCAACTAAGATACCATAGTTATTAAAACTCTTCTATGGTTTATTTGTAGGTTCATCTGCTCCATTTTTGGTGGAATAGATTAGAAATCTGTTTAACATCCTGAGTGTGTTGGGGGTCAGGAACTGTTGATATATGTATAATGTAGACATTTTAAACTGAGATGATTTATAACATAGCTGTTGACAAGTAGAAGAAAAATGTTTCTGCATTAAAAATGATGGGCACTGAAATTCTAAAGAATGCTGGGTGAAATTTTACATATCTGAGCTAGCCCTTTTATCTTGTTTTTTGAGGCATTTAGAAACTAATTTAGCACAGATTTCTCTAAAATAAAAAGCTGGTGTGAATTAGAATTGACAGTCAATATCTGGATTGACATTGCCTGTGGAGAGCTTGACGGCAAGATGACAGAAATAATGCCTTCCCAGGCTGTGGGTGAAATGGTTCCGTTGCATCAGTCCACTACCTCATTTAACAAACTTAACCGATAAATAAAATAAACAAAATATGTGTAAGGCTGTCAGGTGTAATGGTAGGTGCATGAACAGAGGTGAGGGTGAAGTAGTTCCTTTTGTGAAAAGATAGTCTTTGAATGCATTGGCCAAGACACAGCTAGACAGGATAGCAACATTGCTATTATAGCAATAACCCACGCCTGGGTGTGGGTACTGCAGGATTTACCCACGGTTGGCATGGTTTGGTCACGAGGGTGAAGCCCGAGTGGCCAAACAAAGCCAACCGTGGGTAAATCCAGCATTACCCACAGCCAGGCATGGGTTATTGCTATTATACAACGACATTATTTAAGAAAAAAAATAATTACTTTTCTTAAATAATAGCATTGTATAATGCCTCCTTGCTGCCCTTCCGCAGCTGTCTGGTATTCTGCGGCAGTTCTGATGTACTGTGCATGCGTATGCCTACGCAGTACATCAGAGCTGTGGCCAAAAGCAATGGAGAAAGCAAGATCTCTATTGCTTTTTACTGTTTCGCTATGTTAAATGGGTTTAACATAGCGAGACAGCTTTAAAATAAGCAATGGAGATCTCCGTTGCTTATTTTAAAGCTGTCTCGCTATGTTAAACCCATTTAACATAGTGAGACAGGTTTAAAAAAAAGCAACGGAGAAAGCAAGATCTCCGTTGCTTTTTACACACTGTCTTGCTATGTTAAAGGGGTTTAACATAGCGAGACAGCTTTAAAAAAAATAACAGAGATCTCCGTTGCTTTTTTTAAACCTGTCTCGCTATGTTAAACTCCTTTAACATAGCGAGACACTGCTTTAAAAAAAAACTTATTCTAATGGAAAAAGTCCAGGCGACCAGACCTTTTTCCATTAGTATAAGTCAATTTACAACGTGCATGCTGACCAATCAGCGTGCACGCTTTGGAATATTAATGGGGGGTCATGGTATAATAGAATTCTTTATATAGCCAGTTAAGTCTTTTATGTTTTTTTTTAAATGGTCTTAGTTATGATGTCATAACAAGTCATTTTCCATAAGGAAAGAGAGTTGGCTAAATTGATTAAAGTCATACTCAGATTTCATTAATGTTGGTAGGTTTCATGCAATTTTCATTATAGAAGTTTAACTTTTAGTCTACCATGATTTATCTTGCTGCTTAAATAGAGATGTTATTTTACTGGAGAGTCATCTTTTTCCTGTCTGTGTGGTTGGGAACAGTTTATCCTGTACTGCAGCTATACTGTTAAAGTAAGAGAAGGCAATTTTGAATATTCTTCTTCTTATAAAAATAGAAGCAGTCTGATGAAAAGAAAAACAAAAAGTGTCTTAGTTTCATAGGCAGATACATTATAAGGGGTCCACTGAAGAGCCTAGACCACTTTCTGGTTAAATGACTTGCTTAATCACACTGTATACAAATGGAGACTGAAAGAGTCAAATCCTAGACTACAGGAAGCTGCTTAATAAGAGCCCATAGCCTTCATCCTATAGTATGGTAATGCTTTTGTTTCAAAAGAAATCACTGATGGCTCAGGAACCATTAGGCCTGCCATGGATTAACAGGGCCTGACTCTATAATATACATACCAAATCTGTCATGTGATACGGTCGGGGTCTGTAATATGCTGGTTGTCAGTCACTGAGTTAGCAGATTGTTATCTGTGTGTGAGACCTTTGGAAGTAAAATCACCTAACAAATGAGTATTTTACTTTTTAATATCAGAAATGCTTAAAAATATTTAAATACTTTTGAGTATGCCATCGTCTGTGAGAAGTTAGTCTGAAACTATATCTGATTTTTGGACTGCATTTAAAAGTGATAGCAGCTGTGATAAAAATTTAAAATTGTTGCATAAAATACAATGCTTTCTTCAATGGGGAGCACTACATTTCAGTGACTGTGTTTTTTTTTCTGCTTCTGGTTTTGATATTCATTTTTCAATATTTTCTGTACAGCCTGATGTTCTTCCCATATGCGATATGAAACTCAAAAATCCAGTGACGTACTTTTTATAGTGTATAACTCAGGGGATAATATACACTACTCTTACTGCTATTTTTATGCCAATGAAGTAAAAAGCTAAAGCTTTGCTGACATTATCTCTTTACTTACCTGGTGGTACCTCACTCAAAGGACAAACAACACTTTTTGCATTATGTAATGTAAGAGGTAGATACTGTGCTTTCTATTTTTATATAACTAGATTGACAGCCCAAACAACACATTTATAATGGCTAAGGCCTTCTCCTGCCATGCATGAGGTACAAGGTTTGAGCCTGACCTCCGGCAATGCCTGTGTGGAGTTTTTATGTACTCCCTGTACCTTATTGGGGCTCCTCTCACCTCCAAATAACATGCTAGATGTTTCTACCTCAAACGTATCCAAGAAAAGAGTTGTGGGCAGCACCTCAGACTCCAGTTGTGTCTACTGGGGGAAGAGTTGTATAGACCAACTGCTTTGGGCATCAACTGTTGTGTGCTGTATCCACTAAATAGGAGGACATGGCTGTAGGTGATTTGATAGTGCTGAATAATGTTGCCAAAATTTGTTATAAATGTGTGGTTTCTATGTCTCCTGTTGGTCAGTGTGCACCTGCCAGAAAGCTCAACAACCCAGAGATAGTAAGTGATTGGCTGGCCAGCCAGTATCCATTTGGCCAGCTTGGGATTCTTGGGATGGCTCTGTTGAGTGAAAACTGGATATAAAATCCATCAACTTGCATGAACTATGGTCTGCTGCACTCTAAGACAGAAGGGGATGACATGATAGCAAGAAGGAAGAGGAACATTCTCTGTAACCAGATGGAAGGGCAGCAAGGCCATTTGGCTTGAGATCCAGAATGTACAACACATGAAGAAGACAGACTTGGTGTGTATGTGTGTGTGTGTGTGTGTGTGTGTGTGTGTGTGTGTGTGTGTGTGTGTGTGTGTGTGTGTGTGTGTGTGTTTGTGAGAGAGAGAGAGAGACCAAGGCATTAGAAGAAAATGAGGGATGTCATCAGACTGCAGTGTAATGATAGGCGGCATCCATATTCTCCACAGCCAGGGTTGTGATAATAGTTAAGAAAAAAGTGCATTCTGGCAGCAGTTGCAGGATCTACAAGATAAAGCAGGACAACATGAGTTAGTATTGGTAATGGGTGACCCAAATACACATAGCAGGACATCCAGAGCAGGATATGAGGATTGACTTGGTCCACATAGGAGAGGCAAAAGGAATAAAAGAGAGATCACACTAGACTTCTGTCTGGTAAATGGCTTGATGCTGGCCAACACATGGTTCAGCAGGACAGACAATCACAAGATGACATACAAGAGTGGCTAACATGCAGCTCCTAGTAAGGAAAGGGCACTGGGGTAGAATCAGGGATTGCAAAGTCAGCCCCAGTGAAACAGTTGTCCCACTGTATAAAACACTGCTTGCCAGAATCAGATGCAGACAGCTGTCAGAGAAGGCTCTACGGTCAACAGAGACTAGGATGAAGACCTGGAAGCTGACTGGAGACAAAATACAACAGTTCAAGAAATTATTCAGGGCTCTAGCACCCCCAAAAGAGGAGGGATAGGTGGAGTTGATGGAGAAGAATGGCAGCACCTCAAGATAGCATGTGTGAGGACTACATAACAGATATGTGGCTGAGCCAGGTATGGAAATAAGGTACATAAGGAAAACTGGTGGTGGAATGCAGAAATTTCGGCAGTCATCAAAAGAAAGATGGAGCCCAGCAAAAAGTAGGCAGTAGTAAAAACGGACAGGGCAATGACGGAATACTGGTTGGCAAAGAGAGCATTTGCAACATGCAAAGAACAAGGTAATTCAGGAATTCTATCAACTGCTGGAAAGGACCTCAGCGGGTGGCACAAAGAAACCATCAGGTTGCAAGGCAAAGATAGAAACATAAAGATGATGGTCATTACACACCCTTCATAAGGGATGCCAGCAACTAACTGGTCGCCAGCCCACAGGACATCAAAGGCAGATGGAAGGAGTCCTTCTAGCAGTTTCTGAATGAAGAATCCCCACAGAAGCCGTACTGCTCCAGAAACAGCCTATGATGAAAGAAGAAGAGGAGCCCAACCCAGAAGAAGTAAGAACAGCACTAAGGAAAATGAAGCCACGGAAAATAGCAGGCTCAGATGAGGTCACAGCAAATATGATCCAGATGTTGGTTGAGTTAGGGGAGATATGACTCCAGAGGGTACTCATAGCAGTATGGAGAAAAAAGTGTATCCCTGCTAACTGGAGAATAAGCTTTCTTCTACCAGTGTACAAGAAGAAAGGGGGCATTTAGAACTGTGGGCAGTATAAAGGTATCAAACTCCTGTCGCACTGCATGAACGTTCTGGAGAGGTTCATAAATGAATATGCAGAGCAGCAGAAAGTAAGTTGGAAAATGAGCAGATCATATTCCGATCTGGATGTAGCATAACTAACTTGATGTTTGCACTGAGAAAGAGAATTGAGAAGACCCTAGAAATGAGGAAAGAGTCCAACTGGGCATCCCTAGACTTGGACAAAGCATTAGGTATTGTGCCAAGAAAACTGATTTGGGCAGTACTGCAGTGGTTTGAAGTCCCAAAAAACAATGGTAGAATTAGTGCAGGATGTATAAGGATCCAATGACACAAGTAAGAACAGAGTCTGGTCTCATACAAGGGTTCTTAGTGGGACTGGGGGTGCATTAGGGTTCAGCTCTGAGCCCACTACTGTTCATACTGATGATGGACTACATTAGCAAACAGGTCAGAGGGGACAGATCAACAAATCTCCTGAATGCAGACAATGTGAGATTACAGGCAGAATCTGAAAAACAACGTCAGCAAATGATAGGGGAATAGAATGGAATGCAAAACTGAAGGTGTACAGGATGAAATTGAGTAGAGCTACGACAGTTGTAATGGCAACAAATGGGGAAATCAGAAGGTGCTGAGAAATGAAACAGAAGGAGAATAGAGGAACAGATTAACAGTTTTAAGTATCTTTGAGGGGTGGTTGAGGAAAAGAGAAGTCACAATGAGGAGGTCAAAGGCAGAAACCTACAGGCTGCAGCCAAATGGCATATAGTGCCAGGGATAGTGTGTGTCAGAAGAATGCTAAATAAGCTGAAAGGTAAGGAATACAAGACAGTGGTGTGACAAGTACTACTGTATGGTACAGAAACCTGGAAAGTGATGCAGAGGCTGAAGACCCAAGAGTTGATGAAGATGAAGCACCTGAGATGGGCTGTAGGATGTTCGCTGTGGGACAGACAGATAAGGACATCAGAGTAGAAGCCAAAGTAGCTTTAGTTGCAGAAAAGATCAAGGATAACAGGTTGCTGTGGTTTGGGCACATGCAAGAAAGCAGAAGACAGTCTGGTGAAGAAGATTTGAGACAGACAGGAAAAAATCAAGAGGAAAGGAGGGTGTCCAGCAAAGAGAGGGATGCATTGTATGAGAGGAGTCCTGCGACAGTCAGGCATGACTGTCAAAGAAGGTAGGACAGTGGCATTGAGCATGAAGAGATGGTGACAAGTCGCATGACACCCCGACCTCATGTAGAAAATGGCAAAAGGGGGTTGATGATGATGATGGTGATGATGCTTGACAGCTGATATTTTAGTATAACTTTTTTACAAAACTATTGTGAGACAGATTCAAAGTGAAGTGTGCAGTTTTAAAGTATGCAATTTAAGTACACACTTTTCATCCAATTGTCTTTTCATGTAACCAGCCTGATAAACAGCATTTTGTTGCATATGGTGTTTCAGCCAAGGCTAGAAATGCATATTCTGTAGCTGATCTTATTCAAATGAGCATTTCTAATCATTCCATTGAGGCTGTTGTACCATTTTATTTATCTGATATTAGTGCTTTTGTTGAATGCAATAATGTGCTCTGCAGCCTCGAAATAAGTCAACAAAACAACTTGAAAATATAAATCATTTCTTACCTGAAAAATCATAGGGCCGGAGAACATGAATTATACAAAATAGCTGACTGAGCTGTCATTTTTCTTTCAGCTTACATAGAAGTCATCTCTGCCTGGCTTATAAAACATATTACTGGAATGTAAAACTTGGGGGACATAATACCACAGTAGGGAACTTTATACTAAAAATGAATATTTGTAATTGAAAAAATGGTGGGTATATTACTTTCGAAGATTAGGAAAATACACTTCCCCATATAATCAGAACATGTTGGGCACAAATTTACTTCAAAAATAATTGTAAATATATATATATATATATATATATATATATATATATATATATATATATATATATATAGGACATGGAAAATATGACAATCATCCTTATTTAAATCCACTGAGTTATATTCTTAATAATCAGATTTACACACCTATGAACAGAGGGTGCAAGGTTTGATTCCTTGCACCTTCATTTACCTGATTCTGGGCATATCACTTAACCAGACAGTACTCTGTGTTGCCTGTAAAAAAGGACAGTTGGTACAGTGGGATAATCAAGTCAAAAACAAGTAAAAAAAATACAGCACTAAAATACTTCACATATTTCCCAGATTGATTGGGTAAGTGGTTCACTGGGGTAATAACCAAGTCCACAACACATGTAGAAGAAGCTGATTTATAGCCAATCAGCATATTTGTTTTTCTGTTGAAGATTTTAAATAGAAACCTGAATTGGATAAATAACCTGAACAAAGTTTAGTCCATGCGGAAACACAGACTCTACTACTGACTCAGAAAAGACAGAACAGATCACCACAGAGTCAAATACATACTGAAATACTTCAAGAAACATGCCCTGTTCTAGTCAACTATGAAAGGAGAACAGAAGCTATCACACTGTTAACTGGAGCTTCTTCAGCTGTCTAAAGCCTGAAACACCTGAGGAAGTATCAGTTAGCAGCACAAAAGCATATGCTCATAATATTTCATTTTGTTTCACTAAAGATCAACTTTCATGATTTCTCTGAGTGGGGTATGTTATCTGATATTCTTTTTCCATAATTGCTGTTGGTCTTGAATTTTCTGCTGTAGACCTATGCAGTGTGTTCCTGGTCATATCACTGCAGTGTTTATTCATGTTCTTTACAATGAAGAAAAAAAAAAAAACAAAACAAAACAGAAATGGACGAATCATAGAGTCCAGTGGAGCACCCCTACAAACTGGTAAATAGAAGAGGTGAAAACCCTACCTGACTGTTTGAGATGTAATGTCAGAGTAGATACAGGATCCCTAGTTTACATCTGATTTTAATAAATGATGACCAGCCTACTCAGAATGCTTTGGTAGTAGAGGCCATTAATGGACTTTAAGTCAGTAGCAAAGAACTTAAAATATTGCCATATTTTGAATTCAATAGATCAAAAAGACAGTTTTGCCTATAAACCTTATCATTTCTTCTTTCCTCAACTACTTCAATCTCTTCTTCTGCCATAAACTTGCTTCTGTTCCAGCTGTCTTGTCTATAAATGTTATGTAGCTTGCATTCCAATTTCCAGCATCAATAGTGAAAATTGTGCAGAAGTCTATTTTCTAAGCCTTATCTCTGTCAAATATTGTGGTAGTGACAGTCCCGGAGCTGGCAGTGTTGGCGCTCTGTATTCTAACAATCCGCTATAACAGTACATTTAACTTGACTATCACCTTTGATGTTTACAGTCTGAATGATGCTCTCTTCTTTATAAAACTGACATACACTTACCATAGACTTTTTATTTATTTATTTTATTAATGTAGGCATTTGTTGACCAGGTTAGTCCAACTGGGCAGAAGCCTTTTTTTAGCGAAGGCACAAGGAGAAAAGCTCCACTTATATAAATACAAAAAAACAAAAAAATACAAGATACATTCATGTAAGCTGAAGTTATAAAAATACAACATACAGCATACATTCATGTAAATACCAGTTGTAAAATTAGACAAAAAGGTTGTAAAATGAGACAAAAAATACAAACTAATTACATTCAAGTAGCTTACAAGAAATTCACCATGGATACAGTCTAGATTGTCAGTGACATTTATCCAAGGCATGGATACAGTCTAGATTGTCAGTGATATTTATGCAAGGCATGGATACAGTCTAGATTGTCAGTGGCATTTATACAATGCATGGATACAGTCTAGATTGTCAGTGACATTTATGCAATGCATGGTTACAGTCTAGATTGTCAGTGACATTTATGCAATGCATGGTTACAGTCTAGATTGTCAGTGACATTTATGCAAGGCATGGATACAGTCTAGATTGTCAGTGACATTTATCCAATGCATGGATACAGTCTGGATTTTCAGTGACATTTATACAAGGCATGGATGCAATCTAGATTGTCAGAGACATTTACGCAAGGCATGGATAAAGTCTAGGTTGTCAGTGACATTTATACAAGGCATAGATACAGTCTAGATTGTCAATGACATTTATACAATGCATGGGTACAGTCTAGATTGTCAATGACATTTATGAAAGGCATGGATACAGTCTAGATTGTCAATGACATTTATACAATGCATGGGTACAGTCTAGATTGTCAGTGACATTTATGCAAGGCATGGATACAGTCTAGATTGTCAGTGACATTTATCCAATGTATGGATACAGTCTAGATTTTCAGTGACATTTATACAAGGCATGGATGCAATCTAGATTGTCAGTGACATTTACGCAAGGCATGGATAAAGTCTAGGTTGTCAGTGACATTTATACAAGGCATAGATACAGTCTAGATTGTCAATGGCATTTATACAATGCATGGGTACAGTCTAGATTGTCAGTGACATTTATCCAATGCATGGATACAGTCTAGATTGCCAGTGACATTTATGCAAGGCACGGACACAGTTTAGATTGTCAGTGACACTAGTGCAAGGCATGGATACAATCTAGATTGTCAGTGACATTTATACAAGGCATGGATGCAATCTAGATTGTCAGTGACAGTTAGGCAAGGCATGGATAAAGTCTAGGTTGTCAGTGACATTTATACAAGGCATAGATACAGTCTAGATTGTCAATGACATTTATACAATGCATGGGTACAGTCTAGATTGTCAATGACATTTATGAAAGGCATGGATACAGTCTAGATTGTCAATGACATTTATACAATGCATGGGTACAGTCTAGATTGTCAATGACATTTATGAAAGGCATGGCTACAGTCTAGATTGTCAGTGACATTTATGCAAGGCATGGATACAGTCTAGATTGTCATTGACATTTATGCAAGGCATGGATACAGTCTAGATTGTCAGTGACATTTATCCAATGCATGGATACAGTCTAGATTGTCAGTAACATTTATGCAAGGCATGGATACAGTCTAGATTGTCAGTGACATTTATCCAGTGCAGGGATACAGTCTAGATTTCAGTGACATTTACGGAAGGCATTGATACAGTCTAGATTGCCAGTGACATTTATGCAATGCATGGATACAGTCTAGATTGTCAGTGACATTTACGGAAGGCATTGATACAGTACAGATTGTCACTGACATTTATGCAATGCAAGGCATGGATACAGTCTAGATTGTCAGTGACATTTACACGAGGCATGGATACAGTCTAGATTGTCAGTGACATTTATTCAAGGCATGGATACAGTCTAGATTGTCAGTGATATTTATGCAAGGCATGGATACAGTCTAGATTGTCAGTGACATTTATCCAATGCATGGATACAGTCTAGATTGTCAGTGATATTTATGCAAGGCATGGATACAGTCTAGATTGTCAGTGACATTTATCCAATGCATGGATACAGTCTAGATTTTCAGTGACATTTATACAAGGCATGGATACAGTCTAGATTGTCAGTGACATTTATCCAATGCATGGATACAGCCTAGAATGTCAGTGATATTTATGCAAGGCATGGACACAGTCTAGATTGTCAGTGACATTAGTGCAAGGCATGGATACAATCTAGATTGTCAGTGACATTTATACAATGCATGGATGCAATCTAGATTGTCAGTGACATTTACGCAAGGCATGGATACAGTCTAGGTTGTCAGTGACATTTATGCAATGCAAGGCATGGATGCTGTCTAGATTGTCAGTGACATTTATGCAATGCATGGATGCAGTCTAGATTGTCAGTGACATTTACGCAAGGCATGGATACAGTCTAGATTGTCAGTGACATTTATGTAAGACATGGATACAGTCTAGATTGTCAGTGGCATTTATGCAAGGCATGGATACAATCTAGATTGTCAATGACATTTATGCAAGGCATGGATACAGTCTAGATTGTCAGTGACATTTATCCAATGCATGGATACAGTCTAGATTGTCAGTGACATTTATGCAAGGCATGGATGCAGTCTAGATTGTCAGTGACATTTATCCAGTGCATGGATACAGTCTAGATTTCAGTGACATTTATGCAATGCATGGATACAGTCTAGATTGTCAGTGACATTTACGGAAGGCATTGATACAGTCTAGATTGCCAGTGACATTTATGCAATGCATGGATACACTCTAGATTGTCAGTGACATTTATGCAAGGCATGGACACAGTTTAGATTGTCAGTGACATTAGTTCAAGGCATGGATACAATCTAGACTGTCAGTGACATTTATACAAGGCATGGATGCAATCTAGATTGTCAGTGACATTTACACAAGGCATGGATACAGTCTAGGTTGTCAGTGACATTTATGCAATGCAAGGCATGGATGCTGTCTAGATTGTCAGTGACATTTATGCAATGCATGGATGCAGTCTAGATTGTCAGTGACATTTACGCAAGGCATGGATACAGTCTAGATTGTCAGTGACATTTATGTAAGGCATGGATACAGTCTAGATTGTCAGTGACATTTATGCAAGGCATGGATACAGTCTAGATTGTCAGTGACATTTATCCAATGCATGGATACAGTCTAGATTGTCAGTGACATTTATGCAAGGCATGGATACAGTCTAGATTGTCAGTGGCATTTATCCAGTGCATGGATACAGTCTAGATTTCAGTGACATTTATGCAATGCATGGATACAGTCTAGATTGTCAGTGACATTTACGGAAGGCATTGATACAGTCTAGATTGCCAGTGACATTTATGCAATGCATGGATACAGTCTAGATTGTCAGTGACGTTTACGGAAGGCATTGATACAGTACAGATTGTCACTGACATTTATGCAATGCAAAGCATGGATACAGTCTAGATTGTCAGTGACATTTACGCAAGGCATGGATACAGTCTAGATTGTCAGTGACATTTACACAAGGCATGGATACAGTCTAGAGTGTCAGTGACGTTTATTCAAGGCATGGATACAGTCTAGATTGTCAGTGATATTTATGAATGGCATGGATGCAGTATAGATTGTCAGTGACATTTACACGAGGCATGGATACAGTCTAGATTGTCAGTGACATTTATTCAAGGCATGGATACAGTCTAGATTGTCAGTGATATTTATGCAAGGCATGGATACAGACTAGATTGTCAGTGACATTTATGCAAGGCATGGATACAGTCTAGATTGTCAGTGACATTTATCCAATGCATGGATACAGTCTAGATTTTCAGTGACATTTATACAAGGCATGGATACAGTCTAGATTGTCAGTGACATTTATCCAATGCATGGATACAGTCTAGATTGTCAGTGACATTTATGCAAGGCATGGACACAGTCTAGATTGTCAGTGACATTAGTGCAAGGCATGGATACAATCTATATTGTCAGTGACATTTATACAAGGCATGGATGCAATCTATATTGTCAGTGACATTTACGCAAGGCATGGATACAGTCTAGGTTGTCAGTGACATTTATGCAATGCAAGGCATGGATGCTGTCTAGATTGTCAGTGACATTTATGCAATGCATGGATGCAGTCTAGATTGTCAGTGACATTTACGCAAGGCATGGATACAGTCTAGATTGTCAGTGACATTTATGTAAGACATGGATACAGTCTAGATTGTCAGTGGCATTTATGCAAGGCATGGATAACGTCTAGATTGTCAATGGCATTTATGCAAGGCATGGATACAGTCTAGATTGTCAGTGACATTTATCCAATGCATGGATACAGTCTAGATTGTCAGTGACATTTATGCAAGGCATGGATACAGTCTAGATTGTCAGTGACATTTATCCAGTGCAAGGATACAGTCTAGATTTCAGTGACATTTATGCAATGCATGGATACAGTCTAGATTGTCAGTGACATTTACGGAAGGCATTGATACAGTCTAGATTTCCAGTGACATTTATACAATGCATGGATACAGTCTAGATTGTCAGTGACATTTATGCAAGGCATGGACACAGTTTAGATTGTCAGTGACATTAGTGCAAGGCATGGATACAATCTAGATTGTCAGTGACATTTATACAAGGCATGGATGCAATCTAGATTGTCAGTGACATTTACGCAAGGCATGGATACAGTCTAGGTTGTCAGTGACATTTATGCATTGCAAGGCATGGATGCTGTCTAGATTGTCAGTGACATTTATGCAATGCATGGATGCAGTCTAGATTGTCAGTGACATTTACGCAAGGCATGGATACAGTCTAGATTGTCAGTGACATTTATGTAAGGCATGGATACAGTCTAGATTGTCAGTGACATTTATGCAAGGCATGGGTACAGTCTAGATTGTCAATGACATTTATGCAAGGCATGGATACAGTCTAGATTGTCAGTGACATTTATCCAATGCATGGATACAGTCTAGATTGTCAGTGACATTTATGCAAGGCATGAATACAGTCTAGATTATCAGTGACATTTATCCAGTGCATGGATACAGTCTAGATTTCAGTGACATTTATGCAATGCATGGATACAGTCTAGATTGTCAGTGACATTTACGGAAGGCATTGATACAGTCTAGATTGCCAGTGACATTTATGCAATGCATGGATACAGTCTAGATTGTCAGTGATATTTACGGAAGGCATTGATACAGTACAGATTGTCACTGACATTTATGCAATGCAAGGCATGGATACAGTCTAGATTGTCAGTGACATTTACGCAAGGCATGGATACAGTCTAGATTGTCAGTGACATTTACACAAGGCATGGATACAGTCTAGAGTGTCAGTGACATTTATTCATGGCATGGATACAGTCTAGATTGTCAGTGATATTTATGCAAGGCATGGATGCAGTATAGATTGTCAGTGACATTTACACTAGGCATGGATACAGTCTAGATTGTCAGTGACATTTATTCAAGCATGGATACAGTCTAGATTGTCAGTGATATTTATGCAAGGCATGGATACAGTCTAGATTGTCAGTGACATTTATGCAAGGCATGGATACAGTCTAGATTGTCAGTGACATTTATGCAAGGCATGGATACAGTCTAGATTGTCAGTGACATTTATCCAGTGCATGGATACAGTCTAGATTTCAGTGACATTTATGCAATGCATGGATACAGTCTAGATTGTCATTGACATTTACGGAAGGCATTGATACAGTCTAGATTGCCAGTGACATTTATGCAATGCATGGATACAGTCTAGATTGTCAGTGACATTTACGGAAGGCATTGATACAGTCTAGATTGTCAGTGACATTTACACAAGGCATGGATACAGTCTAGAGTGTCAGTGACATTTATTCATGGCATGGATACAGTCTAGATTGTCAGTGACATTTACACAAGGCATGGATACAGTCTAGAGTGTCAGTGACATTTATTCATGGCATGGATACAGTCTAGATTGGCAGTGATATTTATGCAAGGCATGGATGCAGTGTAGATTGTCAGTGACATTTACATGAGGCATGGATACAGTCTAGATTGTCAGTGACATTTATTCAAGGCATGGATACAGTCTAGATTGTCAGTGACATAGGGAACTTGCAGACTTTGGATCCAACCCAGTTTGGCTTTGTCAAAGGCAGATCCTGCCTCTTAAACTTGGTTGACTTTTTTGAGACAGTCACCAAGGCCATTGATGAGGGAAAGGCAGTCCATACAGCCTACCTCGACCTGGCAAAGGCCTTCAACACAATACCCCACTCAGGTATCATCGAAAAACTCATCAGCATGAATGTAAACCCATACATCACAAGATGGGTTGCAAACTGGCTAAGTGACAGAACCCACAGGGTCAGAGTTGCTGGAGCCATGTCAGACTCAAAGCCTGTCAAAAGTGGTGTCCCACAGGGCTCAGTCCTGGGTCCACTCTTGTTCGGCATCTACTTTTCTGAAGTACAAGCAAACACAGGAGGGTTATGGCTGACAAAGTTTGCAGATGACTGCAAACTGGGCGCCATAGTCGAAAACACATCTGACACAGATATCCTCCAGAAGGGCCTCACAGAAATGGATAACTGGTGCCAGAGCCATGGCCTGAAGTTAAACGCCAAAAATGCATAGTCATACCCTTCGGGAAAAACAAGGTTACCCCTAGCTACCATATAGGTGGCAATCCACTGAGCACAGAAAAGATCATCAGAGATCTGGGGACCCAGGTTGACAGTAGCCTTCGCTTGACACTCATGTTGCTAAAGTAGTTAGGAAAACCTTCTATATCACCCACCTGATCATGAAGGGATTCACATCTAGATCAAGGGAGGTCATCGCCCCTGTACTCATCACTCATTAGACCTATGATTGAGTACAATGCCCGCTCGAATGTATCTGACCAGACACCTGCTGCAGCTTGAAAGGCCCCAAAAGTTCCTCACCAAAAGGATAAAGGCTCTCAAAAATATGTCTTATGCTGCCCGACTGAAAGAACTCCAGCTCTATTCAGTCTCATACCGCTTGCTCAGAGGTGACCTGTGCCTGACATATAAGGCCATGTCAAACCCAGATTTGATGAATATGCTTCACCTCAAAAATCTTGATCCTCAGAACCGCAAGGGCGGAGACTTAAACCTTGACACGGTTATAAATAGAACGTGCTGGAGGGACAGATTCATCACCCAGAGACTGCCTATGCTGTGGAACAAAATCCCGGTACATGTGAGGCAGAGCACCTCTCTGGCCTTGTTCAAGAGGAATCTTGACCAATGGATGGGAGATTGCAGATATACCCCAGGGATTACTTCAGTGTCACTGCTTGACAGAGGCACAGCAAAATGATAGGCATAGTTTTTATTCAAACTAAAGGGGTGGCGAAAGCCACATAACTATGGGCTAGGCTTATAAATGCCCTTGGGCAGATAGCCTAGTATGAACCTATGAACCTATGAACCTATGAACCTATGCAAGGCATGGATACAGTCTAGATTGTCAGTGACATTTATGCAAGGCATGGATACAGTCTAGATTGTCAGTGACATTTATGCAAGGCATGGATACAGTCTAGATTGTCAGTGACATTTATCCAGTGCATGGATACAGTCTAGATTTCAGTGACATTTATGCAATGCATGGATACAGTCTAGATTGTCAGTGACATTTATGGAAGGCATTGATACAGTCTAGATTGCCAGTGACATTTATGCAATGCATGGATATAGTCTAGATTGTCAGTGACATTTACGGAAGGCATTGATACAGTACAGATTGTCACTGACATTTATGCAATGCAAGGCATGGGTACAGTCTAGATTGTCAGTGACATTTACGCAAGGCATGGATACAGTCTAGATTGTCAGTGACATTTACACAAGACATGGATACAGTCTAGAGTGTCAGTGACATTTATTCATGGCATGGATACAGTCTAGATTGGCAGTGATATTTATGCAAGGCATGGATGCAGTATAGATTGTCAGTGACATTTACACGAGGCATGGATACAGTCTAGATTGTCAGTGACATTTATTCAAGGCATGGATACAGTCTAGATTGTCAGTGATATTTATGCAAGGCATGGATACAGTCTAGATTTTCAGTGACATTTGTACAAGGCATGGATACAGTCTAGATTGTCAGTGACATTTATCCAATGCATGGATACAGTCTAGATTTTCAGTAACATTTGTACAAGGCATGGATACAGTCTAGATTGTCAGTGACATTTATCCAATGCATGGATACAGTCTAGATTTTCAGTGACATTTGTACAAGGCATGGTTACAGTCTAGATTGTCAGTGACATTTATGCAAGGCATGGATACAGTCTAGATTGTCAGTGACATTTATCCAATGCATGGATACAGTCTAGATTTTCAGTGACATTTGTACAAGGCATGGATACAGTCTAGATTGTCAGTGACATTTATCCAATGCATGGATACAGTCTAGATTGTCAGTGACATTTATGCAAGGCATGGACACAGTCTAGATTGTCAGTGACATTAGTGCAAGGCATGGATACAATCTAGATTGTCAGTGACATTTACGCAAGGCATGGATAAAGTCTAGGTTGTCAGTGACATTTACGCAAGGCATGGACACAGGCTAGGTTTTCAGTGACATTTATGCAATGCAAGGCATGGATGCTGTCTAGATTGTCAATGACATTTATGCAATGCATGGATGCAGTCTAGATTGTCAGTGACATTTACGCAAGGCATGGATACAGTCTAGATTGTCAGTGACATTTATGTAAGACATGGATACAGTCTAGATTGTCAGTGGCATTTATGCAAGGCATGGATACAGTCTAGATTTTCAGTGACATTTATGCAAGACATGGATACAGTCTAGATTGTCAGTGGCATTTATGCAAGGCATGGATACAGTCTAGATTGTCAGTGACATTTACGGAAGGCATGGATACAGTCTAGATTTCAGTGACATTTATGCAAGGTATGGCTACAGTCTAGATTGTCAGTGACATTTATGCAATCCAAATTATCCGTAGTGCTGCCTATAGTTAGGCGTTAGTTCAGGAATGTAAATGTAGATAGAAAAAGAATATAAGGGGAGGAAGTGGTGTTGTGGTGGAGGGTAGATTGTTTATTATTTATTTATTTTATTTTATTTTACATTTGTTGACCAGGTTTGTTCGACTGAGCCAAGTAGCCCTTTTCAGCGGAGGCCCGGAGATAAAAGCTCCACATGTACTACAAATTATCATTTACAAAAATAAGTAAACAATCAACAACTGGTTTACAGAAAAAATTCAAAGCAATATATACATGAAAAACAAGGATTTACTACAGTAAACTAATCATTATGTCTGTCAGATTTAGAATCCTACATCATTCAGTGGGACTAACAATAGTTTTGTCACCAGACGTAAAATCTTACATTATGCAGGAAAAAATGTATGTAATGTGCCTCCAATAGAGAAGTTAGTGTGATGCAAGGTCGAGAAAGTTAAAGAAAGTTACATAAGCTGGGAGCAGATAGAGGTGTGCAGTTAGGGTTGATAAGCTGTTTAAGGGGGGTGGGTATAGAGACAGGTCCATTGATTTCACAGGTATTCTTTAGGGGCTAGCTTGACTTGAATAAGTTGCTTGAGTGAACTAATCTCTAGTGAGAGTTTGTTCCAGGCCTTGGAAGGATTATAGCTATAGAGAATACATCCTTTCTTAGTTTTATGTTTGTGGATTTGTAGCAGATTAAGTTAGGTCAGGACTTAGGCAGGACCAGAAATTAAGCAGGTTGTCTTTTATTATTTTTTTAAAGCAGTTAGTGTTAAAGATAGTTTTTAAACACAGAGGCAGTTTGTTCCAAGCTTTAGCAACAGAGTGCTTGTAAAGTACTTTACCTATGTTTTTATTAGCTTTATACATTTCCAGGAGGTGTTGGTCAGAGTTTCTGAGAGTATGATTGGGTGTGTAGAAAGAGATGAGAGCTGAGAGAGCAGGACAACTGAAGGGTTTATTAAGGATTGAGTGGGTCAGGTATAGTTGAGGTAGAAGGAGATGTTGGTGGAATTCAAGCCATTGCAGGTTTTTTAACGCTTGGCAATTGTGTGAATGATAGGGTTGGTTCACAGCAAATCTGGCAATTTTATTATAACTGGTCTCTAGTTTAGACATAAGATTGGATTGCATGTTAGTGAGGATAGGGTCGTCATACAATACAGTGTGAATTAGGAAGGCCTGTGCAAGAGAACATTTATATTTATTTGTGAGGCCTTTGCCATCCTTATATAGCATACCCAGTGTTTGGTGGGACTTTTTGATGCTTTGCTGAATGCGGAGATTGAATTTAAGTTGATCATTGATTGTTACACTAAGTAATTTTATGTGTGGTTCTACTGAGATAATTGTGTTATTTAGGGAGGTGACAGAAAAAGTATTTTTATGTTTGGAGAGCTTTAGGGAGGAAGAGGAGAAGGTTTGCTTTCTTGGGGTTGAGCAGGAGTTGGTTATTAGTTAGCCATTGGGATACAGAGTGGAGTGATTCTTGTGTAAGGGAGAGAATGTGTGAGCGATTGTCTGAAGAGTCATTAGCATATTGTATTAAAGAGGAGTGAGGGCAGGCTATGTAGAGGTTGTTAGCAAAAATGTTGAAGAGTAGAGGTCCAAGAATAGTGCCCTGGGGAACTCCAATTTGAACTGGGAGGAAGGAGGAACAGGCAGAGAGCCACTTAATGGACTGAAATCTGTTGGAGATGTAGCTAGAAAACCAACAAAAAACAGAGTTAGAGAGATTAAGGGTAGTTAGTTTAGATATAAGTAGTGTGTGGGATACAGTGTCAAAGCCTTTAGAGAGGTCAAGGAAAAGACAGGAGACTAACGTATTGTTATCATGAGATTTTACAATAGACTGGGTGAATGAAATTAGTGCAGTAGCTGTGCTGTGATTGGGGCAAAAGCCATGTTAGCAGGTCTTCCTGAAGAAGATGGTGAATGAGCCACCTATGAATACAATTTTCAAGTATTTTTGATAGGGAGATAGAATGGCTGTAGGTCTGAAATTAGAGAGGTCAGTACAGTTTCCACATTTGTGTACTTGAATAACATAGAATTTCTTCCATATTTCAGTAACATTTTCTTGGATAGCTCTGTTAATTAAAATGGAGGCAGAATATGCAATAGAATTAGCAGCAAGTTTAAGGAAAAGTAGAGGTAAGTTGTCAGCAAAAGGTGAGCATCATTTAAGTTTGCTAAGAAATGACTGAATATATGCTGTTGGGGAGGGCTTAAAAATGAAGGGTGGAGTGTAAGTAGATGGAGATAGGGAGGTGGTAGGGAGGAAACTATTATCAGTTTTAGTCAGTTTTTGGATAGAGTCAATGAAGGACTTAGGAAAAGTGACAGTATCATAAGAAGAGCTGTTGGGGCAAGGGTTAGGTGTGGATGGGTTACCTGGATATAGTAGTTTGTTGATTGAGTGTAAAAATTTTGGGGGGTTGATGTGAGGATTATTAAGAGATCTTTGGCAGAAATGTTATTTTATCTAGGTTAACTTGCTTTTTGGTAAGATTACAGGGTTCTCTATCAGTTTGGAGAAGAGATGGGGATTTTTTTCAAGTTTTTCCAAGCTCTATCTCTCTTGAACATAAGGGTGTGAGTGGGTTGTGATAACCAAGGTGCATATTTGGCTTTAATTCTAATTTTCCTAGCGGGAGCTATGGAGTTTAAAATGTTTAGATAGATGTCATTAAATTTAAATATGACATAATCAATGGGAAGGTCATGGAGGAAGGACCAGTTTATTGAGGAGATCAAGTTTATTAAAGGCAACTACGATGAAGCTAGAGAGTATGCAACACTCTTTATATTGTGGGATTTTAGACAGTTGAGGGGTGTTTCTTTGAACAGGAGGAGGAAGATGGTCACTTAGGGTATCAGGCAGGGTAGTGGCATTGTGGTAAAGGTCAGGGTTGGAGGTGAGGATCCAATCATGTGTAGTGCCAGTATTGGTATGTTTATTCAGATATGTTGGAGAAAAGAGATTAGTTGGGAGAAACTATAAAGGTTAATGCTGGTGTTTGGAGAGTCTGTGTTTATGGCATTTCAGTCTATGTTAACATCATCTAGGATAATGGTTTTATATGAGACAGCTTGTGAAATCCAGGAGAGAAAGAGTTCAAACGTAGGGCTATTGTTATCGGGTGGTATGTAGATGGTAGCTATGGCTATCTTTATATTGTTGTTTAGTTTAAAGTTTACAATGAGGACTTCTGCTGGGTGGAAGTAAGGATGAGTGATGGAAAGAGGGTCAAGAGAGAGTAGTTCAGAGGTGTAGTTCAATAGCTACACCTCTCCCTTTTGTCAAGTCTATTCTGGTGGATAATGGTGAATCCGGGGGGGAGGATTTCACTGTCAGATATGTGGGGTTTTAGCCAGATTTTGGTGAGGGTGAGGACATCAAGGTTGTGGAGAGAAATCCAGGAGTGAAGCAAAGTGACTTTATTTGAGATATTTTATATGTTCAGGAATAGTATAGAGGAGTAAGACTGTGTAGTGGTAACAGGGGAGGAGTCTTTGGGGCATAGGGATCAATAAGGGGAGAGGAGCTGGGAACTGATCCTGGGTTAGGATGCATATCACCTGAGAGGAGTAAGTTTAGAAGAGGTGATTTAAGTAGAGTTGTGTAGTGGTAAATAAAGTGATCTTTTAGTTAAGTCTTAGTAGGAGGCGAGGGCAGTAGAAATACTTTAAATTTGTGTAGTGTAGTCTCAAAGTAGTTGAAAAGTGAGGGGCAATAGGGTAAGTGTAGGACAGTGATGGCGAACCTATGACACGTGTCAAAGATGATACAAGCCACATTTTGGTGACACATTAACGATCACCAACACCCGAGTTACCAAAGACACTGCTTTTGCATACATTGCTCATGTGAAATACTGTGACACCCATACACTGTCCCAGTAATCAAGGAGCCTCAATCCTCACCACTAGCACAAGTGAGGGGCATGCACATTGGGAGGATAACAAGTACACACACAGTAAAGTACAATTTCTCTTAAGAGCACACAGAGATCACAGTCAGTCTGGGGCTAGTTTCTCCCTTTCTCTCCAGATCCCCAATAAGACTACCCACTGGCACAGCTACAGGGTTCAGATCTCAGCAGAGTCATCAAGCCAAAACCTCCACTACCCTCTCTGTCCAACCAGTGCTTCATGTCCCTGCCCAAGTAGCGGACACACACACACACTTTGAGATTTGGTTTATATACACTCAGACACTACTGGGGAAGGCTGGCAGAGGTTCTTCAGCTATGCCCCCCCCTCCTGCTAGGTTATAAGGCAGTAATCACTGCCACCAACTACTCTTATCAGCTACTAATAAAGCCCTTCTAAAAGAATGATCAATTTCACTGTGTAATATTACTGTCATCCAAATAGTAAGCGTGCAGAACAACAAGACTATTGGAGTGGCTTGGACAGCATCACCAAATACATGCAATGTATTCTAAGAGATTAAATTATCTTTGCACAAAACAGCCACAAATGAACGATTTAAAAATATTTAATAATAAATAATAAAAGCACAAGACAAATCTCATCAATTCAACACGGTGCTAATCAAGAGTTCAGAGATCACAGGAAACCTTTAAAACAAGATTGTAGGATAGTCTGACATAAATATAGAAAACAGATAGGGTAATCTGGCTATATTTCCATCTAACTCTAAGAGAAATACTAAGTTCTAAATAACTACTTATATACAGAGCAAAGCAAGTGCCTGGTGAGTTGTTGTCAGCTTTAGACAAAATCCAAAATGCTCAATTCTTTCTCTCTGATATAGTCTTAAATTGATATACAGTACTGCTGAGTCATTTCACATTACATCATTCTTGACACTTCTCTGGTTTAGTTTCCCATGCTCACAGGACTTAAAATTTTAACATTTCTTTAATCTTGCAGCTGTCAGGAAACCACAGCAATAAAAGACATTTTACATATAAAACCTAAGTAATTATCTCTCAAATTAAAACAATATAAATAATTTCGTGGCCCAGACATCCTGTCTCCAAGCTTGAGGTCGAACAGGCACAAAATGCTTCACTTATCAGCTTTCTTCCAGCAGGGTGCACTGTAGTTACATTTTTGAAGCTCAGTACAACATATAGTTTCATCATAACACATAGTAATCTTTACATTTGTAAAACAAGCCTGTGGATTATATTAATATTTACAATGACATAGAATTATCTACAAAATTCTATCTAGCTAGGCTGGCTGCCTTCATATATCACCCCCTCCAGAGAACTCAAGCTAGTTTTTCACATGTCCCTTGAGAAACTTTGCTTGAGAGGGTTAGGTCTATCTGGGTATTCCTTACCCCATTCCCTGTCTTTAGAGCCCATCAGCATTAGCATTGTTAATCCCACTGCGGTGCTGCTGACATATATGCTTGCAATCCTAGGCTCCATCTTAGCAACATGGCAGTTTGCTTGCTGGCTCACTGTAACCATGTTAGTGGATTATGATCTGTAACTACAGTGAATTTCCTTCCATACACCTAAGGCTGAAGTTTCTGCAGTGCTCACACTATGGCTAGACATTCCTTTTCAACAGCTGCATAGCATTCCTCCCTGGGTTGAAGCATACAACTGAAATAAACCACTGGGTGCTCTTCTCCGTATAACGAAGTATGATTATGTACAGCCCCCTATCCTATGGTTTGAAGAATCAACCTACATACAAATTATTTGCTGTAATCTGGACTGGCTAACACAGGGGGTCCTCCTAAAGCTTATTGAAGCTTCTGGAATGCCTGCTCACATGCTGGGGTCCATGCTACCTTATCTGGTCTGTTTTTTTTATCAGGTCTGTGAGGGGAGCAGCTATGGTACTATAACTGGGGACTAACTTTTTGTAGTACCCTGCTGTCCCTAAAATGCCCTCACCTTCTTTTTGGTAACAGGTGCAGGCCATGCCTGAATGGCTTCCACTATGGCAGGTTCTGGCCTTATCTTTCCACTCTCTACTCTATGTCCCAGGTAGGAGACCTCTGCCATACCCACCTGACATTTGCTGGGCTTAATGGTCAACCATGTCCTCTGTAGTCTTCCCAGCACCTCCCTGACATGTTGAAGGTACTCTTGCCAGGAATGGTTGTAGATGGCAATATCATCTAGGTAAGCCAGGGCAAACCCTCCTGCTCCTACTAGGATATGGCCTATCAGCCTCTGGAAAGTTACTGGGGCATTTTTTATCCCAAAGAGCATCTTTGTGAACTCATATAAGCCAAAAGGAGTCACAAAGACTGACCTCTCTCTAGCACTGGGAGTCAAGGGCACCTGTTAGTAACCCTTGGTAAGATCAATGATGGTAAGATACTTAGCCCTGCCAAACTGTTCTAAGGTTTCATCTGACCTAGACATGAGGTAAGCATCTGACTCTGTGTGACTATTTCATTTCCTGTAGTCCACACAGAACCTGGTGCTGCTATTCGTCTTTGGCACCAGCACCACTGGGGAGGCCCAGGGACTGTTGGACTCTTGAATTACCCCTAGTTCCAACACTTCCTGAATCTCCTCCCTCAGAGTCTGTTTGACTCTCTCAGGCACCCTGTAATGGGGGCCTGCCTAATAGGACTTTGGGGTTCTGTGTCTACCTGGTGCTGCACCAAGTGGGTGCACCCTGGCTTCCCAGTGAACACATCCCCAAACTCCTGTAACACTGCTCAGATTTCCCGAACCTGGGTAGGATATAGCTGCTGTACATTGCTACCCCTCCCACTGAGGTGTCGGTCAGAGCCTCACTGAGGAGATCAGTCACCAGATCTCCGTCAGACTCCTCCCATAATCCACTGCAAATACTCAGCACAAGGTCCACCCTATCATGGTAAGGTTTCATCATGTTAACATGGTACAATTTGTGCCCCAGCCTCCTGCCCAGCAGTTCCACCATGTAGTTAACATCACTGACCTTCCTTACTACTTTATAGGATTCCTCTCAGTCAGCCTGCAGTTTGTTGTGTCTGACAGGAATAAAAAACATTCCCTGCTGCCCTACAGCATACTCTCTAGCTCGAGCATTCCTGTCATACCAGACCTTTTTCTGCTGTTGGGCTTTGGCCAGGTTCTCCAAGGCCAAGCCTATGAGTTCCCTGAGCCTTGTCCTGAGGTTTAGGACATATGCCACAACAGAGTCCTTGTGAGAGTCACACTCACCTTCCCACTCATCACAAATTAAATCTAGAGGTCCCCTCGCCATGTGCCTATACAACAACTCAAAGGGTGAAAATCCTGTGGATTCCTGTGGAACCTCTCTGTAAACAAACAGATAGGGCAAATATTTGTCCCACTCCCTCTTAAACTGGTCTGCAAATGCCCATAGCTTGGACTTGATTGCAGAGTTTAACCTCTCAACAAGACCATTAGACTGGGGATTGTAGGGGTGGTTTTCAGGTGCTTCACCCTACAGTACTTCCACAGACAAGCCAGCAGGTCTGACATGATATTGGCACCTCTGTCTGTCAGTATTTTTTTTGAGAAACCTACCCTGCTGAAAATCTCTAACAAAACATTTGCCACCTTTTCTGCCTCAATAGAGGACAAAGCCACTGCCTCAGGGTATCTTGTAGCATAATCTACTACCACTAGGATATATTTTTTCCCTGTGGAACTTGGAGTACTCATGGGCCTCACAATATCCATAGCTACCCTCTGAAATGGCTCCTCTATCACAGGCAAAGGCATCAAAGGAGTTCTCACCTTGTCTCTTGCCTTGCCTACCATTTAGCACTACTCACCAGTCCTGTAGTACCCTGTTACATCTCTGGAAATCCCAGGCCAATAAAAGTTCTGCATAATACGTATCTTTGTATGTTTTATACCCACATGACCTGCAAAGGGTATATCATGGGCTATGGCTAGAAGCACCAGATGGAGGATCTAGGCACTACCAACTGCTGTATCCTCTCATCTTCTAGCCCTGCCTCAGGGGTCCACTCTTTATACAGTAACCCTTTGTCCCAGTATACAGATTCCTCCTTCCCTTGAGAGTCAGGTGCCTCACTAGCTACATGCCTCAAGCCTTGCAATGTAGGGTCTGGGAGCTGAGCCTATCTCAACTCTCTCTTTGTAACCCTTCCCAGCTCCCCTTCCACAGAAAGTCTGGCATCTTCTGACAGTGGTGCCTCACTGTCAGCCTGGGTACTACTATTCACCTCTACCTTTGCAGTCAGTCTGTCCAAGAGACCATCAGTACCCACAAGCAGCTGTGACTCACCTTCAGTCTCACTGCTACAGAGTAGCTCCCTCCTTGAAGTAACCACCTCGCCAGTCCTGGCTGCAAGTATGCAGTCTGACTGGGTCTCCACCAGGCTAGCAGACCCACATGCTTGTCTACAAACCTGACTGTGTGTAAATGCAGTAACACATGGTACTGCCTCATCAAAATCCTTCCCTATCAGAACATCTGCAGGATGGTAGTTTGGTACCCCTGTTGTCTCAAGACAACCTAATATTGGAATGTTCCCACTTACTGGCTCTCTCACCTTTTGTTCCCCACCTTGCCTCGGTGGACATCTATATAACACATGGCCCTACTGGTTGCATTACAAACATATAACCCTAGGTCCTGGACATTTACTTGGACGAGTGGCTTCCCCTGCTAATGTCAGAGTTTGTTGGAGCAGTCTGGGCTGCCTCCATGGGTTCCTTTAGACCCATGAGCAGCACTGTGTATCCTTTTCCTGTGCAGTGATGCCATACTTGCTCGGTATAGGTCTCCCTTCTTCTCCAACTCATCTGAAGTAGCACATTGTCTATCAGCTAACTATATCCTCATGTCCTCAGGCAAAGAACTAAGGGCGTGTTTCCTCACCAAAAGGTTTGCCAGCCCTTCAGAAGTGGTGACCTGACATCCACTCACCCACCTATGAAAATAAGTGCTCAGTTCAGCAACATATTCATATATACTTTCATATGCCTTGCATCTATGCTCATGAAACTTTTTCCTATAAGCTTCAGGTGTTAGCTTAAAAATTCTAGAAAACAATGCTTAACAGCAGTATAATCAAAAAATTCACAATCAGATATCTTGGAAAACACAGTTACAGCTTTACCATGGAGTATGGGGGCCAGGAACCATAGCCAAAGCCTTTAGTCAACATCATACTGTTTACATATCCTCTCAAACATATGAATGAAACTATCAAAATTATCCCCTTCTGTAAACTGTGGAAGAAATTTACTGACCTTTTGTTCTTCTGGGGTCCAGTTACTCCCTCCCCCATTACCTCAATGACTCTGGTGAAGAGTCATCATCTCCTTTTCGTGCTGCCTCTGCCTCTCCTCCTTAGCTTCCAGGCATAGCAGTTTCTCATTCTCCTCAGACTGTAGATGCCTCAGTCTCTCTGCTGCTTCTGTTGCCAAATGCCTGGCCTCCAACTCAAGTCTCTTTAGCTCCAGATGGATTTTTAAGTCCTCTGCAGAAAGGTTGTCCATTCTCTGAGTGTTGTACATCTCCACGGCCAGTCTGATTGTCGTCCTGGCTGCTATTCTCTGATGCAGCTGGCACCAAAGATGCAATCATGTCTGTTTTAGTCAGGTTTCCATGCACCAGTCCTTTAGCGTGGCACATCTCAGCCAACTGGCTCCTTGTTAGCTTGCCGTACTCCTCTGCTGATATGCTTGCTTGCTCTCCCTAACTAACTAAGCTAACAAAATAAAACAATTGTGATCTGAACTCTGAATATTCACTGCATGGCTAATTTAGAGTACAAAACACCTTCAGTGATCACTGTATACAAGCTACAGAAATTCACTATCCACAGCCCTACAGGCCAATTAGTATTTGATGTGGCTAACTCACCACTATCAAACAATTAATATTTGATGTGGATATCCCACCAATGCCAAACAATTAATATGTGACACCAATGCACTGGCCTAGTAATCAAGGACCCTCAATCCTCACCACTAGCACTAGTGAGGGGCAAACACATTGGGGGGATAACAAGTACACACACAGTAAAGTACAATTTCTCTTAAGAGCACAAAGAGATCACAGTCAGTCGGGGACAGGTTTAGCCCTTTTTCTCCAGATCCCCAATAAGACTCCCCACTGGCACAGATATAGGGTTTAGAACTCAGCTGAGTAGTCAAACCAAAACCTCCAGTACTCTCTCTGTCCAACAAGTGCTTTGTGTCCCTGCCCAAGCAGCTGACACACACACACTTTGAAATTTGGTTTATATACAAACACAGAGACACTCCTGGGGAAGGCTGGCAGAGGTTCTCCAGCTATGACCCCACCTGCCAGGCTATAAGGTAGTAATCACTGCCACCATCTACTCTTATCAGCTACTAATAAGGCCCTTCCCAAAGGGTGACCAGTTTCACTGTGTAATATTACCATTATCCAGATAGTAAGTGTGCAGAACAGCAAGACTATTGTAGTGGCTTGGACAGTATTACCAAACACATGCAATTTACTCTATGAGCTTAAATTATCTCTACACAAAACAGCCACAGTTGAAAGGTTTAAAAATATTTAATAATAAATAATAAAAGCACAAGACAAATATCAATTCAACACAGTGCTTATCAGGAGTTCAGAGATCAAAGGAAACGTTTAAAACAATATTGTAGGATAGTCTGACATAAATATAGAAAACAGATCAGATATCTTGGATAACACAGTTACAGCTTTACCATGGAGTACGGGGGCCAGGAACCATAGCCAGAGCCTTTGGTCAACATCATACTGTTTACATATCTTCTCAAACATATGAATGAAACTATCAAAATTATCCCCTTCTGTAAACTGTGGAAGAAATTTACTGACCTTTTGTTCTTCTGGGGTCCAGTTACTCCCTCCCCCATTACCTCAATGACTCTGGTGAAGAGTCATCATCTCCTTTTCGTGCTGCCTCTGCCTCTCCTCCTTAGCTTCCAGGCATAGCAGTTTCTCATTCTCCTCAGACTGTAGATGTCTCAGTCTCTCTGCTGCTTCTGTTTCCAAATGCCTGGCCTCCAACTCAAGTCTCTTTAGCTCCAGATGGATTTTTAAGTCCTCTGCAGAAAGGTTGTCCATTCTCTGAGTGTTGTACATCTCCACAGCCAGTATGATTGTCCTTCTGGCTGCTATTCTCTGATGCAGCTGGCACCAAAGATGCAATCATAGGTTCATCGGTTCATACTAGGCTATCTGCCCTAGGGCATTTATAAGCCTAGCTAGAGTGTGTTTGGCTTTCGCCACCCATTTTAAATTAATTTTGCTATGCCCTTTTTCGAGGTTAGTATACTGTGCCTCTGTCTAACAGTGACACAGAAGTGATACCCGGGGTAAACCTATGATCTCCCATCCACTCATCAACATTCCTCTTGAAGAGAGTCAATGAGGGACTCTGCCTAACCTGGACTGGGATTTTATTCCAGAGTGAAGGGAGCCTCTGGGTTATGAATCTGTCCCTCCAGCATGTCCTATTTATTTCAGTGCTGAGGTTCAAGTCTCTCGAGCGCGTAGCTCAATGGGATTTGGATTTTCTGAGGTGCAGCATGTCCATTAATTCTGGGATGGACATGGCTTTATACGTCAGGCACAGATTGCCTCTGAGCAGGCGGTATGCCACTGAGTAGAGCTGGAGTTTCTTTAACCGGGCAGCATATGGCATCTGTTTGAGCCCTGTGATCCTCTTGGTGAGGTACTTTTAGGGTCTTTCCAGTTGCTGCAGGTGTCTGGTAAGGTACATCCCAAAAGGGGCATTGTACTCAATTATGGGCCTGATGAGGGATGAGTAAAGAGGCACAATGACCTCCCCTGATCTAGATGTGAATCCCTTCATGATTAGGTGGGCTATATAAAATGTTTTTCTAACCACTTTGGCCACGTGGTTGTCAAATGAGAGATTGCTATCAACTTGGGTCCCCAGGTCCCTAATTACTTCTTCTGTACTTAATGGATTACCACCTATGTGGTAATTTGTGGGCACTTTGTTTTTGCCAAAGGGGATGACTATACACTTTTTGGCGTTTAGCTTGAGGCCATGGCTCTGGCACCAGTTTTCTGTTTCTATGAGGCCCTGTTGGGGGATGCTCGTGTCGACTGGAGAGTCGATTATGGTTCCCAGTTTGCAGTCATCTGCAAACTTAGTCAGCCACAGTCCTTCTGTGTTGGCCTGTACTTACAAGAAATATATACCGAACAAGAGAGGTCCCAGGACTGAGCCTTGTGGGATGCCACTTGTAACTGGTTTGGAGTCTGACATGGCTCCAGCAATTCTAACCATGTGGGTTCTGTCCTTGAGCCAGTTTGCAACCCATCTAGTGACATAGGGGTTGATATTTAAGCTGGTGAGCTTATCTATAATGCCCGAGTCGGGTATTGTATCGAAGGCTTTTACGAGGTCCAGGTAGGCTGTGTGGACCACCTTCCCCTCGTCAATGGCCTTGGTGACTGTTTCAAAGAAATCAACCAGGTTTAAGAGGCAGGATCTGCCCATAGCAAAGGCGTACTGGGTAGGATCCAGTGTCTGTAGGTCCCCAGTATCTTTATTTATGAGGTCCATGATGATCCTTTCATGTCTATTTTAGTCAGGTTTCCATGCACCAGTCTTTTAGCTTGGCACATCTCAGCCAACTGGCTCCTTGTTAGCTTACCATACTCCTCTGCTGACATGCTTGCTTGCTCTCCCTGATTGACTAAGCTAACAAAATAAAACAATTGTGATCTGAACTCTGAATATTCACTACAAGGCTAATTTAGAGCACAAAACACCTTCAGTGATCACTGTATACAAGCTACAGAAATTCACTATCCACAGCCCTACAGGCCAATTAGTATTTGATATGGCTAACTCACCACTATCAAACAATTAATATTTGATGTGGATATCCCACCAATGCCAAACAATTAATATGTGACACCAATGCACTGGCCTAGTAATCAAGGAGTCTCAATCCTCATCACTAGCACTACTGAGGGGCAAACACATTGGGGGGATAACAAGTACACACACAGTAAAGTACAATTTCTCTTAAGAGCACAAAGAGATCACAGTCAGTTGGGGGCAGGTTTAGCCCTTTCTCTCCAGATCCCCAATAAGACTCCCCACTGGCACAGCTATAGGGTTCAGATCTCAGCTGAGTAGTCAAGCCAAAACCTCCAGTACTCTCTCTGTCCAACCAGTGCTTTGTGTCCCTGCCCAAGTAGCTCACACACACACACTTTGAGATTTGGTTTATATACAAACCCAAAGACACTCTGGGGAAGACTGGCAGAGGTTCTCCAGCTATGACCCCTCCTGACAGGCTATAAGGTAGTAATCACTGCCACCAACTACTCTTATCAGCTTCTAATAAGGTCCTTCCCAAAGGGTGACCAGTTTCACTGTGTAATATTACCATCATCCAAATAGTAATTGTGCAGAACAGCAAGACTATTGGAGTGGCTTGGACAGTATTACCAAATACATGCAATGCACTCTATGAGCTTAAATTATCTCTACACAAAACAGCCACAGTTGAAAGGTTTAAAAATATTTAATAATAAATAATAAAAGCACAAGACCAAAATCAGTTCAACATAGTGCTTATCAGGTGTTCAAAGATCAAAGGAAACTTTTAAAACAATATTGTAGGATAGTCTGACATAAATATAGAAAACAGATAGGCTAATCTGGCTATATTTCTATCTGACTCTAAGAGAAATACTAAGTTCTAAATAACTTCTTACATACAGAGCAAAGCAAGTACCTAGTGAGTTGTTGTCAGCTTTAGACAAAATCCAAAATGTGCAAATCTTGCTCTCTGAGATAGTCTTAAATTGATATACAGTACTGCTGAGTTATTTCACATTACATCAGTCTTGATACTTATCTGGTTTAGTTTCCCAGGCTCACAGAACTTAAAATTTTAACATTTCTTTGATCTTGCAGCTGCCAGGAAACCACAGCAATAAAAGACACTTTGCATGTGAAACTTTAGTAATTATCTCTCAAATTAAGACAATAGAAATAATTTCCTGGCCCAGACATCCTGTCACCGAGCTTGAGATCAAACAGTCACAAAATGCTTCACGTATCAGTTTTCTTCCAGCAGGGTGCACTGTGGTTACATTTTTGAAGCTCAGTACAACATATAGTTTCATCATAACACATAGTTCTCTTTACACTTGTAAAACAAGCCTGTGGATTATACTAATATTTACAATGACAGAATTATCTACAAAATTATATCTAGCTAGGCTGGCAGCCTTCACAAGTACACTGAACTATTTTCTGCCAGGTGCTTTTGACACACCCAACCCAAAAGGCTCACCATCACTGGTGTAAGATATGGGTAAAGGTGTATTATGGTGAAATGACAGGAGATGGAGATAAAGAGAATAAGAAGAAAGATGATATTGAGGAGAAAAAGTAGCATGATATAAGGTAAGATACGGGCAGAAATGGGAAAAAGAAAGACAATTACATAGACAATTTTATGTGATTACATTCACACAAGTTGTCAATCCCACTATCACATGCTCTGCATCTAATCTATCTATCTATCTATCTATCTATCTATCTATCTATCTATCTATCTATCTATCTAATCTGTCTGTCTATCTGTCTATCTATCTAAATCAATATTTTTGTGTATGCCTTGATTTTTGTTAAAAAAAAGGTTTTATATAGGGTAAATTCTTCCTTGACTTAGTATATGTCTGGATTTTACTATTCAGCACTGCCAGTTTATGTTTATTTATTTATTTATTTATTGATTGATTGATTTAGTATTTGATTTTGAATCACTCTCCTTGAATCATTGCACCTTTTTTAGGCATTTTATTGTAGTGTACACAGACACTGATACATCCCAGCTTCAAAAGAAATCTAAAGTGCTTCATCTCCCTATTTTTTTTTTTGGAAAATAAAGGACCCCCCCAGTGATAAGAAGCATCGCCATAATAAGAAATTCCCCAAAAGGAATGCATAAAGTGAAGTACAGCTGAACTGGCATTTTATAGCTGAATCAAATAACTATTAATCAAATTGTTACTAAGATACCTGTATAGAAGTGCACACTACTTGCAGAGCACCCTCCCAAACCCACCAGTGCTATTCTATCTAGATCCTGTGTTACTGAGGAATACACCCTAAAACAGAAGATTTCTTTAAAAAAATAAAAAGTAACCATCTTGCTAAGACATAGCTTCTAGTACAAGTTGTAGCAATTAGCCCAAACTTAAACATGTAGTAATTTAGTGCAGATGGTGATATATCACTAAGCCGTTCTTGTACCCTGGTTCAAAATCCAAAGGGAATATTTTCCTCTAATATGACTAAAGTATAACTACTAGACATTAACAAAATAAAGTTTTACAGATAAAACAACAGTCTACATTACTAACTCTTACCTTGTCAGAGGCTATATCTCACAGATAGTTTTTTAAAGCAAAAACTCTGGTAAGTAAGTGAGGTGCCCCCTTTCCCCTGCCCTATCCCTATTTCCTAACCACCCCACTCCAACTACTTTTATACTAACATGAGCTCCACCCTGCCTCAGCTACCTAACAAACCACCATGCTCCTTAAATGCCAATTATCTCCAATTATCTCCATAACTCTATTATCAAGGCTACATGATCTCACAATTCCTAATTGTTCATTCCACATTAGAAGTATAATTCCATTATTAAATGTATAAGTAATCACTGCAATTAGTTAATACTATAAAAGCACCAGATTAATATCCCTGTTCAAGACTAAGTCCATCATTAAGCAAATCTGTAATCACCTCGATTAGCTAACACTCTAAAAGCACCAGATTAATATCCCTCTTCAATCCTAATTCTATCATTAAATGTATCACTAATCACCTCAATTAGATAGCTCTAAAAAGCACCAGATTAATATCTCTCTGCCTAATACTCTACACAAAACACTACCAATGTTATGATCTAGTATTACTTTAAGTACTCTTTTTAGCCTCCCCTTACCTATTACCAAAATCTCGCAATTACAGCCATCATCTTACCAACTAAGATCTTAGACTTCAACCCAAAAACTCTTATAAACACCTCAGGGATAGTACCTAATTTCTTCCAGGATACTTGTTACCTTTACTACAAAACTAAACAATTCAGTACACCCAAAAAACAACCAAAAATTATACCACTCAGCAAATCACACACAAGCAGATATATACAATTGCTTCACAATATCAAAGCAATCCTTGTAGATAGAGGTATTCATCCTAATCTTCGACCTGATAACCACCACACAGATACATATAACAGTAAAAATCATACTACCCAAGCCACACAGCCCCAATACCCACTAGTCAGTTAACTTTATTTACTATAAATGCCAGAACTGTAAGAAACAAAATTACTGAGCTACATGCTTGGATTGCTGGACTCAAACCCAAAATCCTGGTCATAACTGAAATGCGGTTAAAGCCTAACATCAGTGAAACTGAAATCCTGTGATCTGGTTATAATGTAATATGAAGTGGCTGCAAGAAAAGAAGAGGTAGGTGGGGTGTCACATTAATGTTCCCAAACCACTAAAATCTAAATGCATATAATATTCATATACCCTAATTCAACAAGACTGAACTTTTTATTACACTCCTAAAACTAAATAAACAGAAACAAATATGTATAATCATGTTATATATTCCCCAATAGGTTCATAGGTTCATAGGTTCATAGGTAAGTACTAAGCTATCGGCCCGAGGGCCTACATAAGCTCAGCCAACAAGGTTCCCTGGCTTAAGCCACGCAAGAACATCACCTCAGGGTGACAATATCAATTTATTAGAATACATTGTATACTGGACCTCAAGTAACATCCCTTATGAAACAATTATACTAGGAGATATAAATATAAACCGGTCTGAATTTAAATGTACTACCCCAAAACCTAGTGTCAACTTATTTGGATTTAAACAATTCTTACAGGATTCAAACCAGCCAACCTTAGTACATCCCTTCCTTCTCTATCTCTGCCCTAAGACCATACATCTTCTATTACCTTTCACTATTACCTAGACTTCTCTCCTTACACTATCTTTCCTCTCCAGCCTTTCTTTCTCTTTTCCCATTAAAATCCTTTCTTATCTACCAACTGCTTTATACAACGGACTATCCCCTCTGTTGCTTACTACACTCTTTTCTCTCCCCTTTACACTTTCCCCTCTACTTCCTCACCTCTCTAATTACTAAATGATGCCTCCCTACATACTAACTATGCCTTTACTCTCTATCCTAATCATAACCACCCTTCTTTCAACATACCATCTTACCTTTCTTGAAATTTCACTGGATAACTCTCTTATCTCCATACATAAACACACCTCTACTAGACTCACATTTACAACCTACCCTAATGTTAATTCCACCCCTAGTTATCATCTATCTAAATTCCATAGGCAACATCACCTTACCTACCCCCTACTATCTTGCAAAAAAACAAAATCACTAACTATTCTAAATAAGAACTACTTAACAAAACTTATTAATCCTACCCTACTAGATGGAGACATCCACCCCAACCCTGGCCCTACCTCACCACCTCCCCAAAACTGCATACCTAACCCCAACAATAACTTCCTTATAGGACACCTTAACATCCAAAGCATAAATAACAAAATACCTTTCATCCATGCCCTCTTAGATATCCACTCATTTGACATCCTTTGCCTTTCTGAAACCTGGCTTACCCCAGGCACAAAAGACTCAGAGATTGTACCCCAGGGTTATAACATAATAAGACATGACCGCTTAAAACGTAAGGGTGGAGGAGTAGCAATACTCTTCAAAAATCAACTTAACATATCTATTCAACCAGAATGCCCAAACCTAAATAGCAAAACAGAAACCATCATTATTAAACTCCAACTTAACCCCAGAAAATCTATTTACATTATTTGTTTGTATCTTCCCCAGGTAATAACATTCCAATACTAGAAGACTTTTAAGCTGGGTTTCTACCAACTACCCCAAGAAACCATAATTCTTGGTGACGTTAACATAGACTGGAACACTATAAATACAGTCAATCCCACCTCCCATATTAACCTACATGGGTTTTCACAAAGTATTACCTCAACTACAAGAGTCAATAAGCCCAGTAAGAAAGAGAGTATATTAGACTGGATACTAACTAATAAAGTTAAGACACATTATAAGGTAGGTATTATGCCTGATGACATCAGCGACCACTGCCTAACCTACATTACTAGACAAAAATCTGAATTTGTTAACCTCCCAAATACAAGGCTAATTCGATCAGTCAAGCACTTTAACTTAGACCTTTTTAAAGCCGAACTGAGAGCATGTAATTGGAATTGCTTAAAATCACTCCCCCTGGAGGAAGCAGTATTATTCTTTAATTCTACATTCCTATCTATACTTGATTCTCATGCACCAGAACGCTCTATTAGAGTAAAGACCAAATCTGCCCCATGGCTGACCACCAACACAAAAAAACTCATGCTTGCTAGAAACAAAGCATGGACAACTTGGAGATGTAATAAACTAAACCCTGACTTAGTTAATTTCCGCCAGCTTCGTAATTTAGCAAAAAAATCAATAATCTCTGACAAGAAAAACTTCTACTGTAACCTCCAGGAAACTCATATTAAAAACCCTAAACAGTTCTGGTCATCAGTAAATAGACTTCTTTCCCCAGGAACTGCTAAAACTCCTTCCCCACTAAATGCTGACCCAGAAACCCCTCTCCAGACTGCCAATGCTTTCAACTCTTTTTTCTCTGAAACTATTCAAACCATAGCCAAACAAATGAACACTAACAACTCTCATATACCACCTAACATAACTACCTCTTCCTTCAATTTCTCTCTAAAACCTATATCTACCTCATTCATCTTCAAACTCATTCACAAACTGAAACCCTGTACCCCTTCTGCTGACAAGCTCCTTCTCTTTTCCTTCAGAAAGCTGCTAAAGAAATTGCTTATCCTATATCCTTACTCATCAACAGAACTATCCAAGAAGGAACCATCCCTGATATATGGAAAGTCTCCTATATTATACCACTACATAAAGGTGGAAACTCCCTTGACCTTTCCAACTTTAGACCAATTGCCCTTCTTTCACCCCTTGCAAAAATAATGGAAAAATGTATTCACCAGCAACTGGTACACCACCTCTCTCTCCACAACATAATAGCAAACTGCCAGCATGGTTTCAGACCCCATCATAGTACCACCACTGTCCTTCTCTCCTTTGTAGATACTATCAACAAAAATCGAAACAACCATTCTCTCTCCTCCGCTCTTTTCATTGATCTCTCAAAAGCTTTCGACATGGTTAACCACTCTCTCTTAATCAATATTCTTGAATCTCTTCCTTGTGATAAACTAGCCACTAATTGGTTTAAATCTTATCTTAACAACAGACAACAAGCAGTAATTTGGGAAAACCATATCTCATCTCTCTTGCCCATTTCCATCGGAGTTCCCCAGGGCTCCATTCTAGGTCCACTTCTGTTCTCCCTCTTTATAAACGATCTTCAGACTGCTATACCACAAGCTACCTGCATACAATATGCAGATGATTCTACCCTTATCTGCTCCGCACCTTCTTCTACTGAACTGACCTCCTTGACGCAAAATACCTTTAACAAAGTAGAAACTTGGTTTTCTAAACGGTTTCTCCTACTAAATGCAAAAAAAACTAAACTCCTCCTCTTCTCCCCCACCACTCGGTCCCCCCCATTAAACTTTACCATCTCTTCTAATAATGGCACTATCATCTCACCTGATCCAACTACCAAACTTCTAGGAATAACCATTGACAATCATCTTTCCTTCGATCAGCACATTAACAACACCATCAAGGTTGTTAACAGAAAAATTGGATCCCTATATCGTATTAAACCTTTTCTAACCCCAGCAACAAGAACCAAAATTGCTCAAACCCATCTCCTATCTACTCTCCTATATGCTTCCCCCATTTATACCAACCTCAAGAAAAACAGTCTTAACAAACTTGCAACTTGCTATAATAACATAGCACGTTTCGCCACTAGTAACCCCTTTAGGACCCACCACTGTATAAATTTAAAACAACTTGGCTGGCTCGAATTTCAAAACTACCTAAAAATTCCTCAACTCACTATAGCCCACAACATATTACACCTACCTGACAACACCCCTATACTCTCTCAACTTCTAATCCCGTATAATAATCTGAACTCGCTTCGCTCCTCTAGTAAACTTATGACTAAATCAATAAAGGCAAACAACACAGCAGGTTGTTCTCTATTCACTAACACTATAGGTAGAAGCTGGAATCTCTTACCTTGTGACATAACTTTGACCACATCCCTACCTCAATTCAAACAGAAAATTAAACTGTACTACCTAAATCATTGGCTTTGTTCCTGCAGTACACCAGGCTAACCTTTTTCTTTCTTATACTATATCTCTCCTTCACTCTTCCCATTACTACCTGTCTGATTTCTTCTCCTTTTACTGTACTAATCGAACTAGGTACATTTTATGTAAAATTGCTAATATGGTATTAACTGCTCATTGGAAATGTGCCTCTCTTTGAAACTATCTTGCATTCTGTGTGTTGTTATGATTTTCTAATTTTTTACTTCTAAACACTTGTGATTTTTTTTGTAATGTACTTAGTATTTAGTGGAGCTTTTCTCCTCGGGCCTCTGCTGAAAATGGACATGTATCCAGCCAGACTAGCCCGGTCAACAAATGTAAAATAAAATAAATAAATAAATAAACTGTTTCACTAAAAACTTAAGTTCTTTACTGGACTGGATTCTTGTATCTGATGCCAATAAATTTTGTGAAATAGGTATCTTACCTAATTCTCTCATTGACCACTCCCCAACATACACTAAATTATATATAAAAAAATACCCCTAAACAACACGCAGTAAAAGTCATACATAACCTAAGTAAATTTAAGTCACACACATTTAATGCAATTGTCTCATCATGCAACTAGAACCTTCTACAATCCATCCCCTTAAATGAACCAGCAATGGCATTGAATTCAATATTTCTCGACATTCTTAATAAAATATCACTCCCAAGGAACAAGAGAATAAAACTAAATGATGCAACCTGGTTAACTACGATAAAGACAAAGCTTGAGGAAACTGGCAAAAACAAACAAAAAAATAAACAAATAAAACTCAAAAATCCAACAACATAAAATACTATGCAGCCAGGCCAAAAAAAAAAGAAACTTCAGACAAAAAATGTGCTATAATAATTTCCAGAATAGTTGTAAAATAAATCTCAAAAATTCTGGTCAACAATCAACAAAATGCTACAACCTGACCAAAAACATAATCCCAACCTATCTCCAAATAGTACTGCAATGGAACTTGCAACACAAGTTAATAACTATTTTATAGATAATATGACATCCATTATAAAAGGTTTTAGCTCAACCCTGATTGACTCAACTAAACAGTCCCAAGCTGCTTCTACATTTAACCTTCAGACAGTTTACAAGTACTATCAAACATCTGCTAAACGAGCTAAAAGTATGCTCTACCTCTGCAGATAATGTAGTAAATTGTCTAAAAATAGCAGCTAATAGCTGAGCCTATCCCATTTCCATCCTCATAAACAGATCTGTATAAGAATCATATGTCCACATGCTCTGGATAAAGTCCCACATCATTCTCCTCTACAAAGCAGGTAATTCAAGTGATATCACAAACTTCAGACCTATAGCAATACTATCACCACTTTCACAATTACTGGAAACATGTTGCCCTAAGCAATTTTTGCAATATCTTACATAGGAACAACTTGTAATTTCAACCCAACATGGCTTTTGACCACCCCATAGTATTACTACAGCTCTACTCTCATTCCTGGAATCAGTCAATAAAGCCAGGGATAGTGACAAATGTTTATTTGCATCATTCCTTAATCTACCAAAAGCATTTGGTACTGTTAGCCAGACAAAATATCTAACTATCTAACTGTAATATCATCATTAGGCCTTATAGCAAACACCTTAAACTGGTTTTAAGACCTATCGCTAAGACAGATTCCAACCAGTAAAATAGCAGAAATATCTATCTCCCTTTCTCCCTTTAAATACAGGTGTCCCATAAAGCTCAGTCCATGGACTGTTTAATATAATATTTAATATACTTACAATTCACTCCATACACAACATGCCTCCATCATACAATATGCTGATGGTTCAACACATATATGCTCATTAACAATTCAACTCACCTACAGCAAATCCCTCAGGAATCCTTTATTGCCACAGAAAAATGGCTCCAAAACTATTAACTTATGATTAAAGCCCAGCAAAACCAAGCTACTACATTTCCCCACGATAAAGTCCCATATCAAAATCAACTTCACAATGTGTTCCCTCAATAGCACCGATATTTAAATAACTCACAAACTAAGCTGCTAGGAATGATAAGAGATGATACTCTTTAACAAAATGCCATTAGAAAAAATCAGAAATTGAATCAAGCCTGGTTTACAGAGCTAGAAACTTCCACACCCCCATCTCTAGAATCACACCAGTAAAAACATATTAATTTATTTGATATTTGTTTATTGGAGAAGTCTGATTGGCATAGAAAGTACCCATTTTTAGGAGAGGCCCAGGTAGACAATCTCCATAAATACGATCTTTCAAAAATCAAGTACAGATATCTTAAATCACAAAATATTGTGTTAAACTACAAAACATAAGAATGAAAACATGTTATAATGAGAAAAACATAGAACATATGTTTCGTAGTAGAGCACAATGAAAAACAATAACATGAGTTGTAGAAAATATGAGGAAAACTCATTATTTGTCACACAGATGTGATAAATGAGACCTGAGACAATTCTCATAAGATATGTAAGGACATATTAGAGATTACATGGCTACAGACAGTTGAGTGATGTATTAGAATGAGAGATGGTGTTCATATCATGGTTATAGAAGGAAAAAGAAAGAAGGATGGAGAGAAAATGAGATTATATGAAGAGTACAGGGCGGGGTGTCTTCAGGTAGTTTAGGTGAGTAGGGATGAAAGAAAAAAGGTAGAGAAAGGGCTGCAGAAATTAAGTGGATAATGTAAGGTAGTCAGAAAAACAAAAGAAAGGAGTGGAGTAGGAGGTTGCAGAGGGTTATGAAGTGTGATTTAGGTTGAAGGGGTGAGTGAAATACAGTGAGCAAGTTCAGCCAGGATTGCCAGAGGAATAGGTCCAGGATTTTGTAAAGTATTCTTTTAGGGAGCATGTAAAGGTGGGTATTTACCTCCTTCCTCCTCTCCTTTATGGTGCCCTCATTCTCACAAATCTCCAAAATTCTGGAAAAATGTTATAATAAAATTGTCAGATTTGCTACTAGTGCTCGATACCAAATCTACCCCCCTACCCCTGTACTACATTAAAAGCCCTTAAATGGCTAGTGCTACCCACTACCTAAATATATACTCAATTACTCACAGCATATAAGATCACTAGCTATCCTGATGTGTACTACTCTAAATGGAACCCTGCAAAAATAGTTGTGCACTCATGCTCTGTGATCAAATGACCAAAAGCAACTTATTATCTATAGGCCAAACAAATCATCAGGACACTGTCTTTTGTCCTACTCTGTTGTTAAAGCATACATTTCCCTCCCTACTCCCATTAGAACAGTTACCTCTTACTAATCCTTCAAACTCTAAAAGACCTCCTAAAAAAGGAACGGCTGTGATCCTGCTCTACACCAGGATAACTAACTACTGTCCTGCTTAAAGCTCAAATCTACATTTGAACCCATATCCATGAAAACATTCCTCCCAAATTTCTCTAAATATCTCTGTATTCACTTTGTTTTCTTCTTATTTCACCTAACTGTCTTTAAACTGTAATATATCCATGTAAAAAACTAACTCATGTACTTTATACATCAATGAAAACTCTATATCACACTCTCCATCTGTCTCTAATATATATTTAGCACAGCTTTATCTTCATTTGATAAAATTCTGTTCTCGCAATACTTAGGTATCATGTCTATCTTCACTACTATATCTGAAACTAAACACCCCCATAACAGTCTTAGACTCTCATGTCAACAGCTTACTTCATTCGATTACACCAACCATGTTGCCTCTCAATTAAATACATATTTGACCCTACGTACCCAGTGTATCTGTACTTTTGTAAATATTTGACCTTATATATTGGTATTTTAAATGTATTTTTTTATTTACTGTTACAAATGTAAATTCTTTTTTTATTGTAAATTGAAATGTGAACTACATCTGGAGCTTTTCTCTCCAGGCCTCTGCTGAAAAATGGGTATTCACCCAGATAGACTATCCCGGTAAACAAATGTCAAATAAAAAATAAAATAAAATCTATTAAAAAAGTATTAGCGTCTTGATTGCTACCAATCCATGACATAGATAAACTTGGCTCACATGCAGTTTTCTTGCTTGTTTCTGAGGCTATACACACTGGCACACTATTTAAACCTTTGAATTCAAGATTCCATATTCTCTGCCAGGTCTCCCTAAAGCTTCAAAGACAGAGGGTGTTGGATGGTTGACATTATGAAGTAAAAACTAAATAAACATCTTCCCAAAAACCTCTGAACACCAAGACCAATGCATCATTCTCAATTAAAATACACATTTTCAAGCCAAATGACAGTAACAGATCTTCATGTGAAAACAGATTGATGTGGTGATTTTTTTATCACTAAAATATTAAATGGATTTGTACAGTGAGACATTGATGATTAAGCGCAAGCAATATGAGTACAGGAATAGTGAATATAACTTTTCCAAACAATACCAGAGCAGAAAACTTCATCTGCAGTGAAAATAGATTCTTTTCACGTCAGAAGTTCATCACAACTACTAATGTAAATAATGTACATAGTTATTTATGATGTTATGTATAAATACTATGGAATTCAATCAAATGTATTTGAAAAATAAAAAAAATTGAGAAGTTCACCACTATTCTGACAATATGGCTGATCTGTAGTAGTATAAGGTATCTTGTTGTTTGATAGATTAACTACAGAGGCCTAATGACAGATGAAACACATGCTTGTGCTTCTCCATTAAGCCTTTAATTACAAGTACTGAATAACTTCCTGTCACATGATTCACAGCCCACATTATGTGTAGTCTTAAAGCTATAGTGCTTCATATACTTAATATGTTCCAAACTCCTTGCCTTTCTGCTATACCTGTCAGCTGTCCAGATTTTCACAGAATGTATAGATTTTGCCTCATATTTTTGGTCTGTTCCTCATAAAATTGTTGTTTCTGTGGCGAATCATTGAGGGTTGAAGTCGGAAAGTAATGGCAGACATTTGAGCTTCAAACTTCATACCCTTCACAAAATTTGCTCTAGTGCAAATCTTGTCATCCTATCAACATTCTAAGTTTATTAGAGAAATATTTAAAAATGTTGCCCATTTTTGTCCCCCATTATTTAAGGCTTTGTCCAGATTTCTTGCATCAACAGGTTGAGAGCTTTGGCTGTAACTGCTATATCACCTTGCTTTACACTCTTTCTTCTCTCCATTAGTCTTTCACGTATTAGAGAGAAACATATTTCCTTCTCACCTTAAATTATCTTTTCTACCCAGATTACAAAGAAACAAAGAAAAAAATCTCTCTTACACTTCCCAAAATACTTTTGGAAATAAGTTAACCTTTTTGCAGGAATAAAATCTTCCTCATGACACCTTCTCTACAAACACCATCTAACCTAGCACTGCAAAATATTCCCCAGATGATTTCCTTAAAGATTTTAGTAATCTCCCAACAATAAATGCCATACCACTCACAGAGCATGAATTACCCACCACCATTCATCCCATTTATCTATGTCAGACACATACATCTGAAGAAATCTCTACTCAACAAAAACATTCCCACTGGTACCCCTCCTGGATTTGACAACATGAATCTCTGTTTCATATATCACTGAAGGGAACACCTATGCCTTCCCTTCAGTCATATATGCAATGTATAGCTCACCCAAAACATCATACCAGAAATTTGAAAAAAAAATGCATTAATTAAACCCTTCCCAAAGCAAACCATCTCAAAAGATACATTTCACTTCTATCTAATGTCTATCCTCCCAAATCTGGGCAAACCTCTACAAAGGATAGTCTGTGATCAGCCCTCTCACTACATCTAGCATTATCATATACTGCCCTGCAATCAGAATGGTTTCTGGCCTGGATATGGTCCTGAACTAATAACATCCTGCAAAACGCATCCTTCATGTGCCCTGTTTATAGACATGACAAAGGAATTTGACCTCATTGACCACTCTTTTCTCCTAAGCAAGCAAAATTAAATTTTGTATCAGCCCAGACAGTAATACCTGGTTTAAAACTTCCTCAATAATAGAAACCTCAAAGTTAAAATAGAATCCTGCCAACCAGGATCTGCATCTATAATCAAGCATGTGCAACAAGGATTCTTCTTAATAGAATCCTGACAATCGGAATCTGCATATATTATCAAGTATGTGCTACAAGGATCCTTCTTGCCCCCTTTCTTCTCCATATTTGTTAAAAAACTTCCATATGATCTCCCCATCTCCCCTTTATCCTCTGTGTTGATGATATGACCATTTACTGATCAAGTCACTCTCACACCAGCATTCAATTCTCCTACATCTCCTGAAATTATATATAAAAACGATAAGAAAAACTCAACCAAGCTGGAGTTTCGACTGTGTGATACCTTTAACCTCCTGTAATGAAGGTCCATGGGATACATGCAAATGACACATCAAGGCCATGAAACGTTTTAGCTGTATGGCTTCTGAACGTCCATGACTTTTTACTTTTTAAGTCATTATGGTTACATTAAGGCCAATAAAGCCAAACACTACTAGCTGTGGGCATGCATGTTTGCCATAACTTGAAAAAAAGGGAATATTCAGATAATGGCCATCCTGGACATGGTACATGCAAGTCCTTTTTTTTGGCCATTCAGTCACTGTATTTCTAGACCCTCTTCAGATCTTGATATTGCAAGTGGTTATCCTTGTCATTGCTTACATTTCTACCTCTTTTATTTGTGAAGAATTTTGTATTTCACCCAGGTTGAGCCCAAGACTGGTCAATATTTATCAGTGCAATATCCTGGTTAACACAAATAAATAAATACTTAATAAATAAATAAACAAATTAATTAATTAACAACAACAACAACAACAACAACAACAATAATAATAATAATAATAATAATAATAATAATAACAATAACAATAATGCACTCCACCCAATATCCTTCAAATACTATATCTATTACCCACATAGGTTCATAGGTGTGCACTAGGAATTCTAGAAGCCCAGCCATAGGATTACCCTGGCATTGTGCCACCCGACCTTAGTTCCCACAGCTACTGTCAAGTAAAGCCACTGGAGTGATCCCTGGGGAGAACTTTCTATTTCCCATCCACTCATCAAGATTTCTCTTGAAGAAGGCCAGTGAGGTGCTCTGCTTGACATGTATGGGAAGTCTATTCTATAGCATGAGCAGTCTCTGGGTTATGAACCTGTCCCTCCAGCATGTTCTGTTGATTGTGGTAATGAGGATGAGGTTTCTGGTGCATGTGGTGTGGAGGGATTGGGATTTCTTTAGATGTAGCATTTCTAACAGAGCTGGGTCAAACATGGCTTTGTAAGTCAAGCAGAAATCGCCTCTAAGTAGGCGATACGAGACAGAGAATAGTTGGAGTTTTTTGAGTCTGTCTATAAAGGACAAATGTTTAAGGCCTAGGATCCTCTTTGTGAGATACTTTTGCAGCCTCTCCAGTTGTTGCAGGAGTTTAGTGAGGTACATGCCAAATGGGGCACTGTACTCAATGATTGGTCTAATGAGGAAAGAGTAGAGGGAGACAATGACCTCTTTCTTCCTGTATACAAAACCCTTAGTAATGAGATGTGTCACATAGAAGGACTTTCTGACCACAGTGGCAATGTGGTGGGCAAAGGAGAGGTTGCTGAGAACCTGTGTTCCCAGATCTCTTATAATGCCTTCTGTGTTCAATGGACTAACATCAATGTGGTAATTCATGGGAAATGGATTTTTCCCAAAGGGTATGATGACACATTTTTTGGCATTGAGCTTAAGGCCATGGTTCTGACCCCAGTCGTTGGTCTCAGTGAGGCCTTTCTGTAGGATGTCAACATCACTCGGGGAGTTAATAATCGCTCCTAACTTTAAATCATCTGTGAACGTTGTCAGTCAGAGTCCCTTTGTGTTGGCCTGGACTTCAGAGAAGTAGCTACCAAACAAGAGAGGACCCAGGACTGAACCCTGTGGGACTCCACTCATGACTGGTCAGCAGTCTGACTTGGAGTCAGCTACTTTCACACTGTGGGTTCTACCTGTGAGACAGTTTGCAACCCACCTAGTGATATAGGGGTTGATGCCTAGCTTAGTGAGTTTTTCTATGATTCCTGAGTGGGGAATGGTATCAAAGGCCTTGGCTAGATCAAGGTAGGCTGTATGAACCACCTTGCCTTCATACACAGCTCTGGTGACTGACTCAAAGAAATCAACCAAGTTGAGCAGGCATAAACTACCCTTTACAAAACCAAACTGTGTGGGATCCAGAGTTTGGAGATTCCCTCTATCCTTGTTTATTAGGTCCATGATGATGATGATGCATTCCATAGCTTTGCATATCAGACACATCAGGCTAATGGGGCAATAGTTCCCAGGGTCTGTAGTAGCTACTCCTTTGTGGAGAGGGATGACTGTAGTACTGCGCCATTTGGTAGGGACAAAGCCTGAGGTGAGATTGTGAATGAACAGGGCACACAGGTGAGGTGCCAGTTCACTCTGTAGTTAATGTAGAACACGGCCAGGGATATTGTCAGGTCCCATAGAAGCTGTATTCTTGGCGTTGGACAGTGCTGTTTTAACCTGTGCAGCAGTAATACTGGGTGTCTGGCAATCTATTGGTATTGTGACTGGTCCTTTGGGGGGAGGGGTAAAGTTGGCACTAAATCTGTTTGCCAGTATATTGGCAATATCTGCTAGATTGGTATAGGAGGTACCATTGTGCAGTAGCTCAGAGCAAATCTGGGTATTGTCGTGGAGATTCTTTACATAACTGTAGACCATCACACTTTAAACTTAGGACAAGATCTCTTCAATCCTTTTCAAAAAATTCCTGCACCACTTTCCATTACCTATCCTCTCCTCTAGATCATCAAGCTTTTCTGGCTCCCAGCTCTTTGGTATTTGCAGATTAACCGATACTGCCTTGAGCATCCAATATGGCCTATGATCTTTTTAACCAACAATCTGACTCCCACCACACTTCAAGGAAGCTCCTCTTCCAGCCCATGTCCAAATTCTTAACACCTACTTCTTCCAAAATCCCAGAGTAACCCACACATCTTTTGCACCTGTTTGCAGCCCTACCTCATATACAGATCACCTGTCCCTTCCTCCAGATATTTCCATCACTCATCACATTGCATCACACCTTCTGTATTAAACTTCTCCTTCTAGTATATTCTTTCTTCTCCTTTCTTTCTAGTCCCTTTTAAAATTCTCTCTCTTTCTTGCCTTCCTTCATATCTCTTCCAGTCTCCTTCATGCACAACCTAACAGTCAGCTTATACCCTCTGAGTATGATCTCACTACATGCTACACATCCTTGGGCAGTGAAAATGCATGTCCAGACCTCCTGTCTTGAAGTTATATGATGGGCAACTTGCTTAAACACCTCACCTTTTTCCTGTCTCAGGCAGATCTTTCCTTCTCCTGACATTTTTTTTCTTATACCCTAACATTGTCTTGTATACCATTAGCCATGGTCTAGCAAACATATTTGCAATTTTCTGTTTTGCTCTCCTTAAAAGTAACTGTTTCCCTATTTTTCTAGATGCACTCACCAGACCCATATATTTTAGTATATATCCCCTCAACTAAAGAGCACCAGCTTCCTTTCATCCAAGTAGCATGCACACACATGCACATACACCCACCCCCACACACACACAAAATCACCAAACTAAAACTAGCCTTTTGTCCTGTTATCACAGCTTTTGCTCATAAATTCATCCCCCACATAGACAGGTATGAAATTTATAGCTCCCTGTAGACTGCAAGACATCTGTCAATGTGTATTGCTGGTGGGTCTATGTCAAATCTTCGAACACTGGAAATGTCGAACGCCATATGGTCAAGACCATATGATCGACATTTCAGGTGTTTGAAGATTGACTTTTAACGGTGCCGTATGGTGCAGAATGAGAGAATTTCCCTTTTCTACACTGAAGTGTGGTCTCGGAGTTGGTATATTTAAGTAGGGGGGTGTAGGGGTGCAGGGGGGCTTACCCCTCTGCTCGCACTGTTAAGGTGTGTTTTTCTTTTTTCTTTTTTTTTTATATATTCGAACTTCCAAAATGTCGACCATATGGTCTCAAATGTCGTTCAAATATATAACATAGACCCTTGCTATTAGACCTCTGTCCCTATCACCTCTCAGGCATTATACTCCTACAATAAACTACTGCATTCTTTCCTGTCAGTCCACCATTTGTTTTCTACCAAGTAATTATATTTACACATTATTTTGAAAGGAACTGTCACATCCTCAGTGCCCTCTCTAGTTTTCATTTAATTTTATTTCATGTTTTTATCCTTTGTTGACCAGGTTTGTCCCACTATGTTAATGGCCTCTTTTCAGGTGAGACTAAAGGATACATTTCTACTACTTGGGGAACCTTGACAGGATATCAGGGAGTTTCCTCCACTTCTTTTGATAGGTGCAGTGGGATCTTTTGCAGCCACCTGAGCTACTGCCAACTTAGGCATATAGGAACTCAGTTTAACAGCACATCTGAAGGACAACTCAGGGGTGCAGCCCCCCCCAATACTGCACTGCAGTGCCAGCAACTGAGTCACCTAGAGTGGGAATAGAACCTACAGCCTTCTAGTTTTCCAGGCCCAAAGGTTAATGTGCTACCCGCACCACTGAAACTGTCTTTTTTTTTTAATGGACAAGTGAACTAGTCACTCACTCTCTCTCCTTTCAAAGCCACAGTGTGGGCCAGAAGGACAACGGTAAATACAACATATATGAATGATTCAGAATACTCAGTCGAGCATGTTGCACAGAATAAAGGAAAATACCTGGGGAAAGTCCATGTTGGCATATCAAGAACATGCATGCTCTATACAAACAGTGTTCACATACGTAGGCCAGGACTAACACGCAGGCAAGTTGAGATGCATTCATATATATATTTTTTTTTGGGGGGGGTGCTTGTTTTTTCACAAACAATATTGCTTAATTTTAGGTTAGAAAGGCTTCTGCAGCAGTAGCAGCTGCATGGCTCCCTTTAAGCTCCTTCCTGTCCCATCCTGATTCTTGCCAAGCCCCCATTTACAAACACCTGTTATTTGTACCCCTTGATCTGGTTTTGCCAGGACCTTGGCTGGTGACTCTCAAATCCCGATGGAGAAGTAGGACAAATAGTTTCTACTCTTACTTGTAGAGGGAAGTTATCTTGTTTTAAGATCATGGCTCACACCCATTTCCTTGTGTGACAGCAGCCTTTCTAGGCTAGCTGGACAATGAGGTATGGCCTTGGAAATACATTTGACCTAAGCGCTAATGGAATATCCCTTCAGACCAGACCACCTGTCCACCATCTCCATGGGATGGGCATGCTCGTTCTCCCCTAGCTGTGCTGTTAAACAGCCAAGCTGCTATTCAGACATGGGTCACGTGGCCTGTAGTCAGAGCTTTATCCTTTCTTACCACCAGGCATAGGTTAAAATGCAGCCATAAAAAACAGTTATATGTGTTTTATTAGACAATGAAGTTCTTTAACATTTAAGGAAGTAATCTTCACCCAGTCAGGACAATGATCACCACATCTTTTCATCATATTCCACTGCACACACATTATTACTCACTGGCTCTGAGAGTTCTCTTTTGTGATTTACTATTTAAAAGTATATGACATAACCCCTTACTTAAAGAGGAAAAAACTGAAGTAGTACCCTAGAGGGAAGAATGCTAGAAGAAAGAATGGAAAATAGGTGAGGACAAAAGTAAAATTAGTCAATAAACCGTTTATTGTATGCAAAAGAAATACATGCGAATAACGAAACCATGGCATGTGACTCCAATGATGCTTTATTTACCTGACATAAATAAGAAAATGACATATAAATAAATGTAAATCAAGTAGATTTAAAAAAAGACATGTATATAGTCTGCTGCCTGGTGACTCCTCACAAATGGAACCCCGAGTTTGCACCCCTTCAGTCCCCAATTCCCTTTTCTTAATTACATCTTCCTTACTTATTTAAACTGGTTATTTGGTCTGGTTTCCAATTCCCATGAAGACCAAGGAGAACCAAGTTACTACAGTATGCCTGGATGCAAATATAGAAATTCACCATCTGTTTGCTGCATCTATGTTTTTTCAGCAATTTTACATGGTGGAGGTTTAATCAGAATAGGTGATTTCATGAGTGAAGTTTTGTGTTTATGCTGCCTTGAGCTGCTGATAATTATCATGAAGGAAAACTGAGATTGTACATACTGCTGAATTCAATACAAAAGTTGAGGGAGACATTATTATTAACATGCAAGCATTGTGCGCTGGCAAGAGGTATTCTGAGATACCTGAAGAAAAGGATTGATCCCAAATGGAGTTATAATACTATTTTGCATAGTAATAGAGAGGCAACTTACACCAAGTTAAAATGATTCAGGAAGATAATGTTTGGTAAGTGGTACTTAAATAGGATCATAAGAAATACCAGGCAGTGGTGTCTGGTGAACATTTACATCTTTGCAGTACTCACCCTCAGACTAAACCTCCTCTTTTATGAAAGATCAGACCAGTCAAGCAAGGAGTGACTTTGTGAATTCTTGACCAGTCATCCAGTTCCCATTTAAAGCAAGATAATGTATCATACTGCTTAATATGCAGTATAAGTCTATTCCGGAAGTGGAGAAGGCATTGTGGAATGCACCGTTCTCTACTTCTTGTTTTATTTTTCTGCTGATGAAGCTGTAGGCCTCTTCTTCTGATATTTCTATGACTATTTGATTTGTGGAGGTATAAAAGATCCAGGACCAGTGAATCCCTAATTGTATTGACCATGTTACATTTTAATTAGCATGTTACCCTGATAGAAAAGCAAGAGACAGCATAGTACTGAAGAAAAAAAATAAATACAAAAAAGCATAAATAAACATGGGGAGTGTATTAGTATTAAAATAATCATTAAAGGATAATGCTAGCTGCAAGAATCCAATAGTCAAAAGCTTGAATTCATTGTAAAGATCAATTTATTAAAGTAAACAAATAGACTGAGTGCTTTCATCCAAAGCACAACAAGGCTTCAACATAATCAATTTAAACTTTAAAAACTCTCCTTTTATGCACGTATGTGTGTCACAACATTATTTAAAATCAATTAATAATTAATTAAAGTTAAAGGGAAGGCCTAATACCAGTTAAAAAACACCACCTATAAAAACGTGAACAACTTGTAAACAAATAAAATAGTAATAACACTTAATTTTTGAGAAAATGTATTTGAATATCGTGTTATAAATAAATTAGTATAAATGTTTCTAAACTAATTAAAAAATATTTGGGAATAGGGTGTAATTGCATCCCTTCATAATTTATTAGATCTCATAACAAATAAAGGATGTATAGAAATGTTTTCATTTATATTAGGGTACTGTGCGGCATATAACCTTAATTGTCATTTGACCTCCTTAGATTCCAAAAGGTTTTTACAATCTCCCCCTGTAGGGTTAACTTTTACACATTCTAAAATGGCAAATAAAAACTTTTTGTAATGGTGGCAACTCTCTGAATGTTTATATAAAGCGTTATTCTCATTATGTTTCACAATATCATAATTATGTCCATAAATTCTTTTACGGAGATGTCTCTCCATCTTGCCCACATAGAAGACCAGGCATCCTGAACACTTAGCGAGATAGACTACAAATTTGGGTGAACAATTGCCATTCTCAAAAACGGCATGTGAATATACACTATTTTCTAGGTTTAAAAATTCCTTGTCTGGAATATAGCAACATTGTGGGCAAGTCCCACATTTACCAGTTCCCTTTCATTGGTTTGTCTGTTGACTCAAACCAGAAGAACCCCATTCAAACCATTCCTTCATGTTCTTTCCTGTCTTATATGTGAACAGTGAATCAGTTCCTAATAACTAGTGTAAATCAGGGTTAATCCTTAAAATTTTCCAATTTCTTTTCACAATCTCCTTAATTTCTTCTGCTTGGGGGCTATATTCCACAATCAAAGCTTTTTTATAGTTCTTCCCAGAACCTAAGGGGGTACATTCTCCATCCCTGTCCCCAATAAAGGTTTGTACTTTGTTCCCCATTGTGACTGGACATAATTTCTTATGTTGTTAACTAAGTGGAGTTGATATCTTCTGTCTAGAAAGACATTAGCTACATTATCTAATTCTCAAGGTAGGTCTTCCATATATAATGTCATTCTAGTGACTCAAATACATTGACCCTTAACCAAACTTCCTTTTTGACTTAAGGGATAGCATCTTGTGAATTCTAAATAAGAATTACTGAAAGTGGGATTCCTATAAATTGTAGATTTGAACCCACATTCTGTGTGGGTAATTAATGTATCCAAATAAGTTATCTGGTTAAAAATCATAACTAAATATAAATTAAAAAATTCAAAGAATTATTAAGATAATCAACAAAATAAAAAATAGTTTGTTCAGAATCTCTCCAAAGGATAAAAATATAATCCAAGAATCTTACATGTAATTTAATATTGCTTGATTGCTCTGAATTAAGAACTGATGATGTCTCCCAATCTAATAATATCAGATTAACATAAATGGGGGCACAAGATGCCCTATGGCAACCCTTTGTTTCTAACAAATACTCACTGGTTGTTTTGATATAAGAGTGGGCTACAGAATCTTGCTACATAAGAAGCAGCAGAGGTCAGAGGTCAAATGGGCACCATGTTGATATTGTCAGTTTATTACTTCATAAAAAGGTGATACTGTGTACTTAATTTGTTTTTTGAATTCATGCTTCTAGATAGGTAGGGATGGGCATTTATACATATAGGAATAACTTACTCTTTGGATGTAGAAATCCCTATTTAATCTATTCTGTAAACATTTTGGTTCAGCTCTCAGCTTCATTACTTAAGAATTCTGCACAAAACATAACAAAAAATAATGGGGGAGGAGGAGAAAAACTCCAACTCAGCCGGGGTTTTTTATTTTAAATATCAGTCAAATTCACTTAAAATGTTGTAGAACCCAAAGAGTTTCATCCTCATTCATTTTCTAAACAAATAAGAGGAATGAAGATTCTGAAAAGTTAATAATAGCGCTATTTGACAAGAAATATGATAAAAAGTTAATAATAGAAAACAGCCTGCAGGCTTAAATCAGCATGCATTTTATAAACAAACCTAAGTATGAGAATGTATTCTGCCATTACTGATTGATTGTAAAACTCAAAGATGTGTCAGAAAGTCAAAAAAAGAAAACAAAACAAAAAAAAAGAGAGAGAATTAGGAGGGACAGCAAAATATATGATAAAATCAGAGGCAGTTGAGAGATACTTCTATTATAATCCCTAAATTGACTCGAACTACCCCATCTTCTCACTTTTAATCCTTGAATCAACTAACACTAACACACAAAATACTGTACAATTCCTCATTTTCACAAACTACACCATCACTATTTCAGTACTTTATTCCATCTTATGACCTACACTCACAAGGTCTGCGGTGGTGATGCTGGGGTAGCGTTGTTGCCTCACAGTAAGACATTGTCCTGTTCGATTCTCAGCTAGAGCGTCTTCTGTGTGGAGACATGCATGAATGGGCGTACCTTCATTGAAGGTTGGGCATCAGGGCCTGCAACTTGGCATGTAAAAATCTACTGGCAATCATTAGCAGACCGGAGTTCCGCTATGGCGACCTCTAACCTGGAAAAGCCGAAAGACACAACAACAGCAACAACATTTCATCTTGTGACCTACACTCTTCTCACAAGTATCTACTACCCATTTATAAACCTCAAAGATTTAATGGTGTTAGTTTGGGGTACACTGTGTTGCCAAATCATAGAACTGCATTACAGAATCAATCAGATGTATACCCCACTACTATTCTTTCAACACTAGGCTGAATGAACATCTAACCAATAATTGGATCTGCCCATGCTCCACACCATCTTAGTAGTCTTATTCATTCCCTTCTCTCCAGTCTTAATAGAGTTTTTCTTGATCTACCCTACTTCCTGTCCTGCATTACCTACTTTCTAGCCTAAACTTTCTATAATTCCTTAACCTTCTAATGTTCCTTCTGTCTATTCTTACACTAACCTTTATCTATCTCAGAAATTATGACTGAAATTTACTCCCCAAGTCTCTTGCCAGAAAGTGTATATAGTTTTTAAAGCTTATTACTTATTCTTTAATATATTTTTCATGCTTTATTATGTAACATACATATTAAGAACCTTCTTTTATCTTCTATATAATGTTCAACTTTACTGATTGCTTTATATTTGCTTATTTTACTCTTTTACCGTATCCACAAATTGTTACGTATATTGATTTGTAATTCCGTTTAAATTGTATTGTGGAGCTTTTCTGCCCTGGCCTCTGATAAAAATGGGATCGTACCCAGTCAGACTTTCCCAGTTAACAAATGTCACATAAATAAATACTATAATTCAATCCCTGAAGCCTTAGTGGCAGAAGCGGGGGAGCAGACTACAATTCCCGCAATGAAGTGTGTTAAGTTAGAAAAGCAAAACCAGCCTATAGATATCTCTTGCTATGCACCATTTTCTATGGGTTGTAGTTAGAAAGTGGTGGTTATAGGTGAGAGATTAGAGTAACTTGGTTGGAATGGATGGAAAAAAAACTTGGAGCAAATGAAACAGGTGAGCAGACTAGCAGCAGTTGGTATATCATCCTGGTGTACTGCTTATTGCTAGATTAGTAGCTTATTCAAGAAAGCAAAATAGGTACAATTAATAAGTGTAATAATTTAACTTAAATATAATCTTCTTCTTTTGGCTTTTCCTGGTTAGGGGTCACCACAGTGGATCACCTGTCTGGTCATGATTGACAGTGGAGTTTTACAGTGTCAAGTTGCCAGCCAGGCAACCAACCTTCCACAGAAGGCACACACACACCTAGGGCCAATTTAGAGTGTCCAATCCACCCGCAGCATGTCTTTGGGATGAAACTGGATCACCTGGAGGAAACCCATGTGACCACAGGTAGGACATGCAAACTCTGCACAGAAGGCACCCCAATCAAGGATTGAACCAGAGAATCTCTTGCTGTGAGGCAACAATGTTAACCACTGCATCACCATGGCCACTCCTAACTTAAATATAATCTTAAATCTATTTATTCCTTCAGATTAAAGCACTTGCTGACCAGGCCCTTGACTTGCTTTTCTTTCTTGCCATATGTTTCTGAATGTTGCATGTTTTGACATGCTTTTAGCAATGTTTCTTTGAGGGTTTGAAGTCTGAATGCACATCTGATATTCTTGATGTTTGAATGCTACCTTCAATAATTTGTAAGCAAATACATTTTATTAGAAATATTCTAAGAATAAAATCAAATTTGGTGATGTCAGGTACAAGTGAAGGAAATGACTTATAACTGTAAAGAAAGCACATGCACCATTGTCAGACTGGAAAGAATAGAAGGCATAGAGGAATATTAATTGAAGTGAGCCTGGCTGCTGAAAGATGGAAAAAAGTGTGTGTTTGTATAAAAGTAGTGAAAAAAGAAATTGTTATGTTTGTTCTGGAAAACAAAGGGATATGCCTGGATATAAAAAATATTTTTTAAATGTAAAGAACCCATTTTAAACATGCAGATAGGGTCATATGTAATTACTAGGTTAACAACCCCAGGGGGGCCTTTTAAAGCCTAGTCATGTTTCCCAAAGGTGGGAACCAAACCCTGTACTTTGTGTCTGTGAAGTTAGCACCTTAACCATGATACAAAATCACAACTTAAATGCTGTGATCTTTTCTTTTTCTTATTAATAACTATTTCACATTTGCCCTACATTATGAGAGGTTAGTGTATAGTTCTACCTTTTGCCTATTTTCTCTACATTTTGAGAGGTCAGTATGGTGCTTCACGTTTGAAGATGGAATGTTGGCAATGGAAGCTGTTTTGTTATTTGGTTTCCTTGTTGTTGTAGTTGCAGTGTGTCTTATGGCATTCATGATATTGCTAGCCTGCTCTCACTTGTATTGCTTGATGCTGCCTGAAGTTCCTTTTTCTGGGGGGTGCATGACTTGCCAATCTGGGGCCATGAACTTCTGTAAATTGTGTTGCTTCTCTAAAAACAGAGTTAGGTGTATGATAAAACACACTACCCCCAACATGTTATATTATGTGTGAAATAACTATTTTGCCTTGAAATAGTCAAACTTCTAAACTGTCCCTGATTTTAAGGACATCCGCAATACTGATTCAGAATGTTACTGTGTCTTTCCTTATCCATCCTAAAATTGGTGAATTTGGTATAAAACGGGGTGGACTACAAAAAATGACAAAGACTGGCTGTCCTGTTGACAAGCTGTCATTAGGCACTACTACTGGCAGGGTCTGCAGTGATTTATAACAAACAACTGGCTATATGGAAGGGTGTTCTGTGTTTTTTTCTCATCATCTTCAACTGTGTTTTAATGCTGGGGGTGTTAGCTGTAGTTCTGCCTTTTTTGTCATATGTCCAGATGTACCCCATCACCTAGCTACAGTTTCCCTATTGTGCACAGGCTAGAAAAAGAAACAAAAAGTAACTGAGAGCCGCTGGTCTGAACCTCTGATATTTTAACCATCTAGTTCATACAGTGCATCGTCCCTTTTACTATTTCTCTTATTAGTAGAAATGAAGTCACAGTTTTGATGCTACAGACAAAGTCTATAGCACTGCTGAACCTCACCGAACATATGTTTCTAGGCAGTTACTAGGAATATACTCCAGGAGACCAGTGAAAAGCTTTAGTCTAGCTCTTTAACTTACCCTGAGCACTAGCTGGTTAAGTGATTTACTTGGACTACAGGAAACTGCCTTAAAAGCTCATAGCCTTAATCCTCTGTTAACTGCAGGGCTTCATACATATAACCATCTGCACTAACTATCAGTCTAGATTAAGCTACTGGAAGCTGAAGAAATCAAACACAAAACTACAAGAAGAAGCGTATTAGCAGCTAATAGCTTCATCCTTTGTGCTAAACTTTTCTGTTTGCGCAAGTGATTCTCAGCATTGTAAGTAAAGCTGCTACCCTGCTCCCCCATATTGTACAGAACTCATGTTAATTTATTGTTGTCAGGCATGACTAATTTGTATTGTTTTACTATTAGGAGGTTCATAGTAAGTACTAAGCTAGCTGCATTTGTGGGCCATTTTAAGCATAGCCAATTTCCCCCAAAGGTAAGAATCAAACTCTGTGACTGTAAGGTAAACATCTTAACCATTATGTTGACTCCTAATTTTTTATTTTTGTTGTATTTATTTCATATGAGATTTACTCAACGGGTCCATTATTATGTAATAAATTATGTATGCTATGGCTGTAATGAATATTATTCAGTATAAAAGTAATTTAACAATGTTTATTTTGAATTCCAAATGGGTCATTTAATTGCATTATTGAATGCTTTGCAACTTAGACATTACCCATTCCAAAGTTTCTGCACACATTGCAAGGTATGATAGGCATTCTGTGAATCCTTTGTGTGATGTATTTCTAATGAGTGTTTATTTAAATGCTTGGTCATTACATTGTTATGTCTTTAATGGTAAAGATAAGTTCATTAAAATATTTTTGAGCACCAAGTCGTGTTGCCCAGCACTGTGACAGATGCTTGGATGCTATTCATTGCATCCAGAATGTTTCAATAGAAAATCGTCAAATTCTGTAACAAAAGTCATAACTAATGTATTATAGTTCCCTTAACATGGTGATTTGCAATATGTTCATTAGGAATAAAGATTGTTTTGAAGTTCTGGTACCAGCATTTAAGAAACATACAATTTGTTTAAAAATACTGAAGGACTTCCCACATGCTGTGTACGACAGGAGGAGAATGTTCACCCACAAAAATAATTTTAACTAATATCAGGGACTCTCAACTGGGCAATATAATGCTATATAAAATAACATGTTTTGCTTCTTAGGAGTTATAAAAACCTTTTAGTTTTAACTTTATGTTTTATAGCATCCTGCATGTCTACTGCAAGGAATATTAGTTCTTATTTATACATATGAAAGTGGCTGTAGGTGGGGATTTGCTGACTGGTTAGGAAAAGACGCAGAATTCTAGACTGGATGCATGGATTTAACTTCTAAAAACTCAGCAGAAGTACAGTAATCTAATATTTTAATCCAGATCGGTTTTGTTGTTCTCTGGCTTCAGAGGGATTATATCAGAAGGAGTGGAACATAATAGACAGGCATAGAGATGTTCAGTCCAGACAAGTCCATATTTGCTGATTAACAGAGCTCTAGAGATAGTTTCATCTACATAAAGTGAATTAAGAATTGTTGTTGTAGTTTATCATTTTATTTTTGGTGCTGCCGGGCATAAAGTAAGAGCAAGATTAGCCCAAGACCCAACACCAATTATTTTGAATCTAAGACACACTGGTGCAACAGTCTAACACACACAGGTACAACAATCTAGCACATACCAGTGCAGCAATCTAGCATACACATGTGCAGCAATCTAGCACACACCAGTACAGCAATCTAGCACACACAGATGCAACAATTTCTCACCTCATTTTTGCAAGATCATTGGCTAATCTGTATGTACATGCAATGGCATATGTTTATGTCTATATAGTGGTAAGGAAAGTCAGATTATGTAAATACAGTGGTAAGGAAATTCACAAGTATTTATTTCATTTTGATAATGAGTGACCTTTTCTCTTTGCTGGAATGACGACAAGCAATTTCCTCACATAATTAAGCTGCAATTGTGGCATTGCAGTGGATATGTCATTTAGCATTTTTTTATAAATAATTTTCATTTGGTATATAGACATTTTATTGAGTCCTGCTTGCCATCAATACAGTGAAATTCCTATAGACTGTTGTCTCTTGTAATAAATATCTCACTCAGAACTGGTTTTTGGAAGGCGAATGTGCCATCTCGGTCATTATGGCTACATCTCATCCATAAAGCTCTGCTAAGCATAATTCCATTTTTCCATCCATGTTTTTACATTGTAAACTGCTTCTTAAACTAAATGTTGTAGCATACCCTTGCATCTGTAAATATGTACATATATATATATATATATATATATATATATGTGTGTGTGTGTGTGTGTGTGTGTGTGTGTGTGTATATATATATATATATATATATATATATATATATATGTGTGTGTGTGTGTGTGTGTGTGTGTGTGTGTGTGTATATATATATATATATATATATATATATATATATATATATATATGTATACACATACACACACACACATATATATATATCTATATATATATTTATATATATATATATATATATATATGGTCTATTCACCTGTTTGTGGTTCTAAATGGTCCACTGAGATGGGTGCACAACCCCAGCAAACAAATATAAATAAATAAAAATAAGATAAAACTCCTGAAAGACTTTCCACATGCTGTGTATGAGGGAAAATGCTTGCCTACAGTATGTAATTTAAGGAAACAGAAGATAGTGTTTAGCATGAACTACCTAGCATCACTAAAGATAATTTGGAGGGGCCCAAAGTACTGCGTGGTCAGTGCAGAGAAAGACATTTATATAAACAAAAAGGTTGAGAAGTGCAAGGTGAAATGGTGGTTTGATTCTGGAGAGCAAGATTTAGCTACACAGTCTAAGGTCACGACCAGTGAGTTATCAGTTGAGTTTTTAAATGATACAAGTCAAGGGGCTATGAAGGTGGTAGATGAAAAAGGTACTTCAGCTTGAAGGAGACGTGAGGGTACATGAAAATCAGTATCCTTAGAAAGAGGTTACTATTCAGGCGTGTTTGTGTATGTATGATCTGGAAAAGCATACCCTCAGAGCTAACAAAATGGGAAGGGGGTGTCACGCCAATGCTACTGGGAGGTTCGTATAATGGGTAAGGTCTTTACCTTACAGACACAAGGTGCAGGGTTTGATTCTTACATGGGGTAATTGGCTAGGTTTAAAAAAATGGCTCCCATGGGCAGTTAGCTTAGTACTAATCTATGAACCTAAGTATTAAAACCTAAATATGCATGTTGCAAAGGCCAAAGTAAGAGGTGAAATCATCTGAGAGTGACAAGTCTCTATTGAAAGATAAAGAAAATTACCAAAGGATTTGTGATATATCTTGAAGAATTTTTAGATGAAGAAACAAGAGAGAGAAGACAAGGGAAAGAAAAGGATAAAAGATCAGGCAAAAACATTGGAAATCTACCTCAGGGGTATTGATCACTCAAGGTGTTAGGAAAGCGAATTACTGGCAAAGGGGGCTTTAACATTAGCCACTTGAGTTACAGCCTGCTAATAGGAACCGAGCAGGTAATTCTGAATGAGAATGAATAGGAAATAAAGGCCTCATACTGTCTGAAGTAAAGTTTCTCATTTTTCTTTAAGTATCGTAGTCAGGCCCCATGGAGGTGAAGCATTGAGATAAGATTAGGGTAAAGAGTGAGTGAAGAAGTAAGTTCAAGACCATGTAGACTAAGCAGATGAAAAGAGAGAGTAAGTAAAAGGAAACATTCTGGTTAAGGCCCGATGGTAATATAAGGACATAGGGCATTGTACTTATACATAGCACAAAATGTTTGTTTTGGAGGTCTAATAGCACTATTATAAAAATGACAAATGAGTTTAAAAATTTTAAGAGTCCTCAAAAATGATAAGATTTACCTGATGTTCCAATGTGAATAAGAGGGGATAAAATGTTATGTACATTGTTGAAGTACCAGCGCAAATTAATATGCAAATGACTGAAGAATAACTGATGAAATGTGAAGTTAATGTTTGTACAGTGTAATCTTCAGGCTATAGTCTTTGTTTAACAATCAACTTTTTACTGTAAATACTTATAGAGAGAAAAGATATGCGAGGGGTCCAAGGAGTGACTTAAAAGAGAAGTATTGTTGTGAATAGCCTTATGATACTGCAGAAAATTAAATATCACCTAGCACAAAAGAGCACCAGTGAGTTTTATTATAATGGTTAGTACTTTTTCTCATGTTCCATTCAGGCCATATAACCATCAAAGTAGATGTCAAAATATTATGATAACATTTCCTTTTACCCTTCAATAAATCAAGATCTTCCTTAAAAATTTCAGTGTTTAAAAATAATAACTCTTGCAACAAAACCTTAGTGAATGATATTTACTTCTCTTCCTTGTCTTAAGAAAAGGAGGGTCTATATTAAAAGACCAAATGATCATAACAGCGAATACCACAACAGTGACACATAAACAGCAAACTGCTAAAATAGCGAAAGATGTAAATATCGAAATTCGGAATGCCAAACATATTTCCTTGGCCAACAGGGTGATTGTGGGGAAGAGGAAATATATCCTTTTCCCCATTGTAGTGTGATCTTGGAGTTGGTATATTTAAATAGGGGGTGTGGGGAGTGCAGGGTGGCTTGCCCCCCTACAAAAGTGTGTTTAATGAAATTTGTTTATGTAGGTTTTCCTTACCTGTATGGCACTGTTGTTTTTGGAAATGCATTTAATGTTTACGTCTTTCGCTATTTTAGCAGTTTGGCATTTATGTTTTGCTGTTGTGGCATTCACTGTTGTGAACTTTCGGTCTTTTAATATAGACCCAAAAAGGAATGGTGTCATTTAAGTGCCTTGTTTTAGTGTCAATTGGTTTGTAAAATATTTCCTAGTCCAATATGATTCTTTAACATTCATAATAAAATGCCTTATATTCCATTATCATCTTCCCACTTATGCATCAGTAATATGTATGACAGAGATCCAATATCTTCATCCACGAATAGGAGTAGATTTCCTTACACATAGACAGCTTCCTTGCAAGTCTTTGAACTGGTTCTAAAATAATAATTTCAGTCTAGTCACTTCCACATAAAACTGAGCTACACTCTAAAAGCTGGCATTTGGAGACCTTATTTAAGGCATTAGTATAATAGGGTCCTAGCTAGTCCTGCCCCTAAATATCAGTGACATCTGCTCAAATCCCTTTAAGCAGCATTGTTGGGGTACCTTTAATGAACAAATTACACTTGTTCAAAATTCTTTATAATAGTGGCATAAAATGTTCATTATTAAACAGTGATATAATCTCTAGCATGTAATTCCTGATTACCACAGGTTTTCACGGTCATTTCGGCCCATTGTCTCAAACCTGGAATTCAATCCCCAGGAATCAGTAAAATTCATGTAGAGCCTACATGGAGTGTTACTGTGTACAGGAAGTAGTGCCCATGGTGGTGGCATGCTATCAATATTAATGAAACTCTACGCACTTAAACAAGGTTTCGTGGCATGCAACAGTCAATCTGGCCATGAAACCTCACCGTGAATGTGGATAGCACATCCACATACATCTCAACTGTACAGACTTTCCCAGAATATCCAGATGTCTGCCTCATACTTCTGACCTGTTACTTGCAAAATTGTGGTTTACAGGGAAATCATTACCAAATCTTTGAAGACTGAAGTAAGAAACTGACAGACATTTGAGATTCAGACTTCATGTGCTATGGAAAATACATGCTAATGCAAAACCAGTTAGTCTATCAACTTTCTATGTTTGTAAGTGCAATATGTCAAAATTGTCCCTATGTTGGAGCCTTTGCCCCCCCCCCCCCCCCACCATTATGTATGGTTTTGTGTAATTGTTTAATCGTCTCTCCATTTTTTATTTTGTATTTATTTTACTTTTCTTCCAAGGCTTGCAAGATGAACCACTGGCCACAAATGGCTTCAGCTATGCTTACCTCATTTGTGTGACTAGACCACCCATGTATCAGACATGTCCCACACATTCCAGATGCATTCAATGAATACTGCTGGGCATTGTGCAAACTGGAAAGCTAGGCTGAGCTGCTCTAATACTGTGACATTAACAATGAATACTAATATAGGGAACCTCATGTAACTAATCCTGTGGTGACAGGTGTTAAGTCTAGGACTGGAGTGCAGATGGTCCTTGGCCCTAGTACAGGGTATGCAAACGTTTCTTATACTATTGTGACATTGCAGATTATACAAATAAAGTGCTACATAGACAAGTCTTGTCTCAACCTTTTTGTGAAAAGAGCTGTACGTTTAGGACTACTGTACGCATGGTCCTGGGTTCGAATACTGTGTATTCCATACACACTTTAATTATTTTGCTTTTCCACATCACATTATATTTACTCTACCAGTTAAATAACAGAGTTGCACAACTGACTGTATATGAAATAACCTTGAGAATTTGCACTGCATACTTTATGATACATTTGAAAAAGCTGTGCTCCACTTATCATCCTTCAAGCAAATGCACTTGGCTTACCGTGTTTGTGTGATGGTAAGTGGAGCGCACCTTTTTCAAATGTATCAAAATGCAGACAGTGCGCAGTCTCAGTAAGTGCAATATGGTTGGTGGGAAAACATATTTAAGGTGGATTTGGTGGGAAATGCACATTAGACAATGAGCCTGATCTATTGTAGGAATGGCTGGTGTTGTTGGAGGGGGTGTGCACTTCTGGGCACAGTGCTGGGGTGTTCAGGAGTCTAAGGTCTTTGTTGAGCTTCTGGTTAAGTAGTATGGCCCTAGCTTCTTGCAAAGTAACTATACAGGCTCTCAGTACAAGTCCAAGGCCTGGAATAATGTGGCTAGGGCTATGTCCAGTATGACAGGTATCCTAAACACTGGAGAACAATGCCATCATCACAATGCCATCTCTGAAGGAGGAAACAGGATAACCTTGATTGCTGGATCAGGGAATATCCCACAAACATGTATGTATAAATTGCATCGATTGATTGTAAATATTAAAGCTGAATATAGTCACGACTGATACTATGGCATTCTTTTCTTTTTCTTTTTTTCTTTTTCCATAGCTGCAGAAGAGAGGGCCTCAAATGTGAGGTTTCAAGCATCACCACTGACAAGGATGAGAGAAGCATGTGGTTTGTAAGCATAATTATATACAGTACTGTAAATGTAGCCTTAACAGTTAACAGATTAGTTGTTATATCATACAGTTGTATAAGATTGAGCATGCATAGCTCAACTGCAAAAGCAATTATGCATGCAGTAGTCTAGAGAATAGCCCTCAACTGCCCATATTTTCACTGAATATCCAGAGTTTTGACTCATTGTGTTGGTCTGTTTCACATAACATTTATGATTTTCTGTCCAATAAGTGAGATTGAAGTCAGAAAATAATGGGTGTCAAAATGCATGTTAACTCAAATCCTATGCAACCTTCCATGTTTGCAAGAGCAATATTTAAAATCTGTCCCTATTTTGGGGTCATTGTACCTCCATTATTTTATGATCCATCCAGATATCTTGCTCAAAGAAGTTGATAGGTGCCATAGGATTACAGTATCATAGGAGGTCATTAGATTAATGGCATTGGGGCCCTTACAAGCCTAGCCAAGGGTTTATCCCCAAAACAGAAACCTCAGTTAACACCTGTCTCCCCTGTCATTGAAGGATAAAGGTGGAATCCCTGGGACAAATTTGTGGTTTCCCATTCATTAAGGTTGCACTTGAAGAAGGTCAGCAAGTTACTCTGTTGGACATGTATGGTAAGTCTATTCTAGAAATGGGGCAGTCTTGGGGAGACAAACTTGTCTGTCCAGCAGGTTTTGTTCATAGGTTAGTACTAGGCTAACTGCCCTTGCAAGCCATTGTAAGCCTAGCCAATTATCCCTTGTGAGACTCAAACCCTGCACCTTGTGTTTGTAAGGCAAACATCTTAACCATTAGGCCACCCTCCCAATTTAGGCCTTTCAAGTGGGTAATGTGCAAGGAGTTAGACTTATGGATATGGAGCATCTCTAGTAGGGCAGGGCCCGATATTGCCATGTAGGCAAGACACAGCTCACCTCTGAGCAATCTGTATGATACCAAGTAGAGCAATAGTGATTTGGGCCTGTCTATATAGGACAGGTGTTGGAGTCCACAGATTCTCTTTGTGAGGCATTTCTGTGGCCTTTCCAGTTGGTGCAGGTGTTTGGAGAGGTACATACCTAACTGGGCATTATACTCAATTATAGGCCTAATGAGGGAGGAGTACAGAGAGGTAATAACCTTCTTTTTCTGGATGCAATCCCTTTACTTAGGAGATGAACCAAATAAAAGGCTTTTCTGACCACTACCACTACATGATGGTCAAATGTGAGATTGTTGTCAACCTGGGTAACTATATCTCTCACCACAGGTTGTGTGCTTAGGGGGTTACCATCAATGTGGTAATCAGTAGGGGCCATATTTTTGCCAAATGGTATGATAATACATTTTTTTGCATTTAACCTAAGGCCATGGCTATGGTTTGTATCACAAAGCAACAGTTGCACATTCTAAGATAATAGTTTGCATGAATCTATAAAGTGTAAAAGGAAAGTGTGCATGCATTATGCTGTAGTCCAACAGAAAAGTACAGCAGTACAGTATTCACCGGTTGTGGGTTCAAATACCACACTTCCCAAACATAAAATGTATGTGTTTACAATACTGTTTTAGATTTTCATCATTAAATATATAATACTGCTACATTTTCATCATTATAGCATTTGAAGATCAGACATCTATATATCTGGCTTGAATGGGCTGCTGTCAAGTGTAATCAGTGTACATGGAACATGCATATGTGCAATATATGCACTCTGAATGATTGCTGGATGTATTCTAATACATACTATAGCATGTGTATGTGTTAGAAACAGGCTACTATTCAAAGTAATAAAAAATTTATTAGAAGTTTGTAGCATTAAAAGTAAACTGTAACAGAAGAGAGTAAAATTAATTGTATACAGCTTTGTATAGTAACTGTGAAGTTACTAATGTTCTCCTTTTTTTTCTTGCAAACTCCTATGCCAGATAGAGAGCCTGCTTTCTATCCTGGTACAGAATACCTGCTGTAGGCAAAGAAATCAGCCACTGTAGCCAGCGGTGCAGTGATGGGACAGTGATAACAGTCCACTGGGTGAGGACCGGAGTCACAGTCTTACCATGCCTGATGCCTGTGGAACCTCGATCTACCCACCCCAACCAAGGTGTTCACCCTCCCTCTTGTATCCTTCATCAACCCTGTCTCTTGTCTCGTATATCTTGTCTGCCAACAAATGCTTCCTCACCTTCCCAACTTGCCTGCCCCAGACATGCTTATCTCCCTTTCCCAATATTCCTCTCTCTCCTTAACAAAAAAGGGCATCTGTCCCAAAAAAAAAATATCATCTCATACATAGCCCTCCATTTCACACATGTGTCTGCTTGACATAATTTTTCCAATTGGCTTCACAACACAATTATGTTGTTTCCACCCCTCTCTCTCTGAAGGTGGAAATCCAAATTCAGTTAAGATTCTGTAAATGTGATCAGTTTTTACTAATGAAGAAATGGATAGCTATTGTTCTTTCTTACACCCTTCCTGCACATTCCAGGCTTCCTTTACCTTTGTTCCCCCCCCTACTTGGTCCCCCTTTCACCACTTTCCTGTCTCCCCCATTTCTTTTCTTTAAAGAATCGATGCCCAATGGCGTGCAATGCACACCATCGCTAAGCAACAGTAAAAGAGTTACATAAACTTTAATTTGATACCACTTTCATATCGCACAAAACATTCCGTTATTACTCCACTGAGTGCATAAACAGCTGATGACACAGATTCATAACTATCACAATTTACAATCTTGATTTACCCATAAAAGTGCTTGAAAATGATAGATACACCTGTATTTGAACCCAATACCATCTGAACCAAACGAGAAACCATCAATGCATTTAAGAGATGGTGCTACAGAGTCAGATGAGTAGCAATCTTGACTGAAGAAGAAGGATATTGACAATGACTGTTTTGCAAATTCAGGAAAGTTAACATGGGCCAAATCCAAAGCTTCAACAGTTAGGAAAACATTTACTAACATGCAACCCATTTATATTGCTTCCAAAACACATGACCAAAACATTAAAAATTGACTGATACTGGAATTTTTACTAAAATGAAAGACAATGCAAACGTATTGATCCCTAAAACCAAATGAAACTCATTAGTGGAAAGATGTAGTCTTCGATATATATACAAAGTCCAACAGCCATTAAGGCAATGATATACAAAAGCATTGTATATGTTCTATCAGTATAACATATTAATGTCTAAAAGCAAGTTCATATCCCTGCATCTATCATAAGTTACTTATTCTGAAATATAGAATGGAAGTGAGTAAAGATGTCACTACCTCAATGCATCTGTGATTAAGCATTACTGGCATTTTACCTAGTAATTGTCTTAAAATGTTCGCCAATGTGTGCTATAAAAGTATGGCATGTTTTGCCTATATATAAACATTTATACCCCTTTCTTAACACAATATAGAGAATATGATGGTCATTATATTACTTCAGAGTGATGCCTATAAAGTAAATGTTTGATAAGACAAGAACCTCTCTTTTCTATAGACTGTTTTGTTGTTCTTCAAAACTGTCTAAATGATTGATGAAGTGTGTGCGGAAAGGCAGACTCCAACCTCCATTGTCCCTCTGCATACCATTTATCCCTGACTTCAACTCACATAGTATCATCCAATCAGAATCAGCTGGGGTAGGTTAATGCTGTTCTGGGTGATAGTGTGTATCTTCTAATACCACATAGAGTGCCCGGACAATGACCTCACATAGTATCATCCAATCAGAATCAGCTGGGGTAGGTTAATCCTCTTCTGGGTGATAGTGTGTATCTTCTAATACCACATAGAGTGTCCAGACAATGACCTCACATAGTATCATCCAATCAGAATCAGCTGGGGTAGGTTAATCCTCTTCTGGGTGATAATGTGTATCTTCTAATACCACATAGAGTGTCCAGACAATGACCTCACATAGTATCATCCAATCAGAATCAGCTGGGGTAGATTGATCCTCTTCTGGGTGATAGTGTCTATCTTCTAATACAACCTAGAGTGTCCGAACAATGACTGCTCACTGGTGAGATGAACATTTTTATTTATTAAAGTTATTACATTTTCCTTAGTAATTTACATGAAGATAGATAGTCCACAAAGTGAGATAACGCAACCAAGTGCATTGCTAGAATACTCATAAGTATGTCCAAAAGAGTATTTCTATTAGAAAGAGTATAGCGTAAGTTACAAAGCTAGTTTGGTGCTTTCAGATTTTCCTGACTAGATGTCTTCGTATAATTCCAGTTACTGTATTCTTATGTGAAGGTAAACAACTCAGAATTTGTATCTAAAATAAAAAGTCTACACTGTCCATGCAATAAAAGTTCAAGTCCTTCTAATGAGAAGTTTTTCATTGGCCTCACAGGGAAACTAGAGAAGCTGTTTTACAACAATGATTATAAAACTAAAAGTAAAGTTCACGGGGTTCTTCTTTTAAGAGTTATTCCATTTTTAAAGTGCTCTGAGCATATTGCTAATGCGATATTGAGTTAGTAAGTCTTCTAATTAGAGGTTGATGTCACTCTTGTTTTGGAAAAAATCTTGCCATGGTAGGTATGGGAGAACTATTGGGTGGGATACGCAATATCTCTGTGCCCTAGTGTTGGCATAAGAAAAACAATTATTCTAACTCTGTGCCCTGCATCTCTTTTTTCTTAAAGATGATTTACAAAAAGAGTGCAATGACTGCGTCAATATATGCTATTAGACATTAGGCAAAATGCTCTGTGACAAAATAGGGTACCATTATTTAAAATAAAATTTCATAAATATATCAGGAATGTAGTACAAATCATGAGTTTGTGAAAAATATCTTGTTTTGAAATTTTGAGAAATGCAGATTTAAGAAATCTGCAAATAGTCATAAAAAACTGCACCACCTCAATCAATATTTTATTCTAAAGATCTTTTCCAGTTATATTTTGTACCTGTTCTATATACCTTAAAATGTACTTGTATTTTACTGTGGTTCTGTTGATATTTACATATTGGTTAAAAACAGTTTCCCTGAATAAAGTACAGGTTAAAAAGGGTATGCCACAAGGAATGTATCTTACATGCAGGTATAAATCAGTTGACTTCCCCTGTCTAATGTCTATAGTATTAATTTTGTGATGAAATATTACAGATTTAGAAGTTAAAATATTCTTTACACATCAGTTTTTTTGGCATAAAAGATTTGTTATTTATGTTGCAGGTAAAAGTAATGATATGTGCATCACATAAAAGCAACTGCTACATCTCATCATGGGCACATTTTTTTCTGAATTACATGGTCTCAGCTTTTGCCTAATAAATACAGCTTATACATTATTCTGATTGTGGTATGGTGGTTACTCACAATATTCAAGGCTGGTCTGTTATGATCATAAAGGTCACTTGAGTGCAATGTATTTGCTTTGGGATTCAAAGTAGGTACTCTAAGCATAAGTCAGATGCTCCATGTAAGACTGTTTTATAGCTTTGTACCACATTATATAACTTATCTATACTCATGATAAGTCCTTCATGAAATCCAATAAGTTAAGTGAGGCTCTAAGCTTAATATTCTAAAACATCAGTTGCAGTTCTAATGGATCTCATTTCTCATATCAGTTTGGCGGTACTAAAGTTTACATGCCATTTAATGCAGAACCAATCGCAAAACTTTCCTGAATACACTACTTAGTGTGTCTCAGTGGCAAAGCCTTCTGGAGAGGCTGTTTATATACAATGTCTCCCTGTTGGGCTACTGGTAGCCTCTGCTGTACAGAAAGGCCATTGTGGTATCCTCCTTGCAGTGAAGATTTTAACCTAAAGAGAGCTTATTGGGCAAACCTTCAACAGCCTGCTTAGCCACAAAGTGCCCTTATCCACTTATTTGCATTGCATCATTTAGTTAAGCAAAGCACAAGTCATTATAAATGCAGAATTTATGATCACAATTGTTAATACAGCCCATTCATATCTTGTCAGGGCTGTATAGTGTTACTGTACAGTTCCACAGCTGGAAGGATAAGACAGAAGAAAAACATCACTTGTCATATCAGTATGCCAACACTGTTGTAGCCCCTATCAATTTCTCTGAGCATTCCTTCCAGACATTTGGTGTCTCCAGTCCAACCTCCATTTTAATATGGCAGAAGCTGCTATTTCTACAATGTTCCATATTCTTTATGCGGTATGATCAACCTAGTAAACTTCAAATTTCATAATTTTATAATATTGTTTGCTAGATAAATTGCTTTCTTGCTCAAGTCTTTGAATTTTTAAATGCATATGTGTAATAAAATGCCTTTGTTCTGTTAGTCTAGATACATGCTGTGCATACACATACAAGGGCTTCTGAATCATGAAAGGGATGAATGGAAGTGAAAATTATAATCTCTGAATAAAAATGAAATAAGTTAAGAGGGTTAAAACTGGAGAATTGTGCCTTCTGACAACTGATAAAACACTATAGTTCCAAATTTGCAAAACAGAATTTTGCTTTTTTTCACAAATGGTAAACTGGTGTCCCTGACTGTTGTGTAGCATGTAGTAATGTTAATGTACAACATCCATTTATACAAAGCACTTGATTTTCCATCAGGATTGAATAACATGGTTTCAAACTAATTTTTGGCAAAGTATTTTGAACTATAGTAATTGTACCTGAGGGAAAAACTTTTTAAGAGAAACTTTTAGATCAGCGACATTTATAAGTTTATTAAGTCAGTAACTTGTAGTTCATTGGCCATTTTGGGTAATTTCCTGCCTTTTCCAGCCCCCTGCTATAAAGCACGCTTTAGCGCGATTTAGCGCGGAGTTGCCACAGGAGCACACAAGAGCAGCGGAATCAAGGTTAAACTATTCGGGCTACCTAAAGTCCACTCTTCATTTTTACCCTTAGAACAGTGCTTCCTAAGCTGTACTGCTAATCTAACCACCCTATTCTATACCTAATAAGTTTAGATCTACTTGATTCCTAAGTGACTATTCTCTATCCGGATAGCCTAGCACTTGCTCCCAAAGTACGCTTTACTCTGATATAGCACTTTTTATTATACATAGCACCCTACCAGCCTAATACCCCTTTTCGATCATCCACATCCCTCAAAGTCTTTTCAAACCCATCTACACAAAGTTTTTAACTTTTCCTTCTAGCATGTCGCGGGGTCAGTTGCTATCGTCCTCTCCTGCCCAGCTGGTGAATCTGGGAATATTGAGGCAATGTTACAATTGCCTCATGTACACAGACAATCCTCTCCTTCTCCCACAAAACACAAACACATGCGAGAGATGCAACTATATAGCCAAACTGGAGGCTGAGCTCTCTCAACATAGGACTGGCAAGACCAGACAGGAGGAGAAGGTAACCACACACACCACAAACCCAGTCTCACATAGCAGTATCACAACTTCATATCATACACATAAACACATAAAGACATACTCAGAGGCTCTGACCAAAAATCTACCAAAACAGCAGAGGCCACCAAAGCAGACACCCAAACAACTGCCACCACAGACCAAGACACATGCAACACATAGACCACAAAGTCAGTGTGCCAAACAGTCACAGCCCTTAAGGCCAAACACAATGCCAGATACTCTTGTCATAGGTGACTTCATAATCAGACACACTGACGTCCCACTCACCAGATTGAGCAAGGAGAAGGTCACAGTAAGCTGCCTGTTGGGCGCTAGAATCCGCCACATAACGCAAGCATTCAGGTCACTCGACAGCAGGTACAAGTATGACTCAGTCATTGTCCATGTTGGTGTGAATGACCTGAGATGCACCTTCCTGGACTACATGAAAAGAGACATAGAGGAGCTCTCTGATTATGTAGCCCAGGCAGGTATGACCCTGACCTTGAGCAGTATCCTACCTTCACCAAGAATGATGCCACAATACAGAGACAAGATGATCAGCTTTAATAATTGGCTTAATCTCTGGTGTCATTCAAAGGGGATCCAATGTCTGTCTGCCTGGGATGACATGCTGGACAAGCCATGCTTCTTCACAAGGGACGGCTTGCACCTGTCACCCCTGGGCTTCCGGATATTGGCAAAGGCTCTTGCCACCCCCATAGTGCCTTTTTTAGGCAAGGCTCAAATTCTAAACCTACCACCCTAGAACAAAACAAAAGAAAAAAACTAAGGGTAATGCTGCTCAATGCCAGAAGTCTCAACCTCAAGATGCACGCACTCAAAGCCCTTCTCAGTATGGAGAACATCGATGTCTGTGCTGTGACTGAAACCTGGTTCAAGGCTCCTGAGAGCACCCCGGCACTATCAGGTTTTACCTCATATCATGTGTTCCGGCCCCAAAATCCGGACAACACCAAGAAAGGAGGAGGGGTGTCCATATTCATCAAAGACACCCTCACCTCCAGGTTGGTGGCAACACATGATGCATCAGAGACCATCCAGGTGCAATTAACCGTAGGCAAGACTGCTCTGCAATTTGTAGCATGTTACAGGCCACCCTCTCAAACTCAGGAACCTCACACAGCTTTCCTGAAAACTCTGGAGGGGATAAATGTAACCCCAAACACCATCATACTAGGTGATTTCAACTATCCGAATATAAACTGGGATCACTACTCTAGCCCCAACACTCTAACCCAAAGGTTCCTAGAGTTCATAAACTCAAATGCCATGGAACAACTAGTCACCATGCCCACAAGAGGCGAAAACATACTAGATCTCATCATCATGAACATGGGGTCACAATGTTCAACACCGGAGGTATACCCCTCATTGGTGAGGTCAGATCATAAACTAATCTCACTGGGAGTCCACATCCCGCCCCCACCCCAGATAAAAAAGACCACAGTGAAGAACTTCTCTAAAGCCGACTTCACACTTCTTAGGACTAGTGTGGTCTCTTTCAAGGCCCCCGAACCAGCGGAAACCATCACTAAAGCCACTGAATCACATACAAATGCCTTCTACCAGCAACTCCAGGACTGCATGGATCAGGCAATCCCAAACAAAACAAAGACTCTTTGTACCAAAGGCAAGCGTCCAGTCTGGTGGACCCCAGCCATAAACAAGCTCTACAACAAAAGGAGAAAGCTACTACAAGATAGAGCAAAATCCCTAAAAGGGAAGACACCCTTGATCATTATAAGTAAAAAACTAAGAGCTCTCATAAAATCATCTAAGGCACATTTTGAAAGAAAAATCGCCAAGGACTCAAAAGACAATCACAAGGCCTTTTTTAGTTATGTTAGAAACCTGGGAGGAAACTCCCAGATATGCTCAGAACTAGTTCAAAATGATGTAAAGATCACTGAACCTACAGACATTGCCAACATACTGGCTGACAGGTTCAGTACAAATTTCTCCCCCCCTCCCCCCCAAAAGGAGAAATATCTATACCAGAGGATTGTAGCCTCCCAAACATCTCAAATGCTCAGGTGAGAACAGCTCTCTCCAAGGCGAAAAACACAGCATCCATGGGACCAGATGGTGTCCCCGGTTGTGTGCTCCACAAACTCATTGAGGAATTAAACCCGCAATTAGGGCAGCTGTTTAATCTTAGCCTCACCTCAGGATACGTACCCAAGGAGTGGCATACGGCAACTGTGGTCCCACTACATAAAGGCGGTGCCTCCACCGACCCTGAAAACTACCGTCCCATCAGCTTGACAAGCCTGGTATGCAAAGCTATGGAGAGGATCATAATGGAACTCATAAATAAAGACATAGGGGACCTGCAGACATTAGATCAAACCCAATTTGGCTTTGTCAAGGGCAGATCATGCCTCTTAAACTTGGTTGACTTTTTCAAAACAGTCACCAAGGCCATTGATGAGGACAAGGCAGTCCACACAGCCTACCTTGACCTGGCAAAGGCATTCGACACAATACACCACTCGGGCATCATAGAAAAACTCACCAGCTTAAATGTAAACCCATACATCACAAGATGGGTTGCAAACTGGCTAAGTGACAGAACCCACAGGGTCAGAGTTGCTGGCGCCATGTCTGATTCCAAGCCTGTCACAAGCGGTGTCCAACAGGGCTCGGTCCTGGGCCCACTCTTGTTTGGCATCTACTTTTCAGAAGTACAGGCAAGCACAGGAGGATTATGGCTGACAAAGTTTGCAGATGACTGCAAACTGGGCGCCATAGTTGAAAACACATCAGACATAGATATCCTCCAGAAGGGTCTCATAGAAACGGATAACTGGTGCCAAAGCCATGGCCTAAAGTTAAATGCTAAAAAATGCATAGTCATACCCTTCGGAAAAACAAGGTTACCCCAGCTACCATATAGGTGGCAATCCACTAAGCACAGAAGAGGTTATCAGGGATCTGGGGACCCAGGTTGACAGTAACCTTTCATTTGACACCCACGTTGCCAAAGTAGTTAGGAAGACCTTCTACATTGCCCACCTGATCATGAAGGGATTCACATCTAGGTCAAGGGAGGTCATCATTCCCCTGTACTCATCACTCATCAGACCGATGATTGAGTATAACGCCCCATTTGGAATGTATCTGACCCGACACCTGCAGCAATTGGAAAGGCCCCAAAAGTTCCTCACCAAAAGGATAAAGGGTCTCAAAAATATGTCCTATGCTGCCCGACTGAAGAAGCTCCAGCTCTACTCAGTCGCTTACTGCCTGCTCAGAGGTGACCTGTGCCTGACATACAAGGCCATGTCCAACCCGGAATTAATAGGTTCATAGGTTCATAGGTTCATAGGTTATGATGATGGTTATAATGAACATGCTTCACCTCAAAAAATCTAAATCCATCCGATCTACAAGAGCACGAGACTTGAACCTTGACACGGTCATAAATAGGACGTGCTGGAGGGACAGATTCATCACCCAGAGACTCCCTATGCTGTGGAACAAAATCCCGGTACATGTGAGGCAGAGCACCTCGCTGGCTTTGTTCAAGAGAAATCTTGACCAATGGATGGGAGATCGCAGGTATACCCCAGGGATCACCTCAGTGTCACTGCTTGACAGAGGCACAGCTAAATAATGGGCATAGTATCCTTCAAACTAAAGGGGTGGCGAAAGTCACAAAACTCTGGGCTAGGCTTATAAATGCCCTAGGGCAGATAGCCTAGTATGAACCTATGAACCTATGAACCTATGAACCTATGAATGACTCATGATAGCATCTATTTTGTATGATTTCTAATAACTATTTTCTAATATTTATTTGAGATGAAAATGATAATCTGATGTATTAACTTGTTTAAAAAAGGCTCGTCTAAGTGTATTTTAAAATAGTCTTTTAAAACATTTGTTAAAAGTACACATTCAGACAATTTCCCAGCTGGGTTAGTTGATCATTAATTCTGATCAGTCTTCCAGTCCATATGGCCTCTTCAAAATGTCTTTTTTTATTTAAAGTTTTTCATTAATCTGGCAGTTAAAACTGAGCTTCGATGCTATGAAGTGCTAATGAGCTGCTCACCGTGTTCCACGGAGTGACTTCCTCAGTGCTAAGCGAAATTAGGCCTGGATGTTTGATGTTTTTTATGACCATATCCCTAGAAACTACCTACGAGTCAATCTGAAAAAGAACATACAAAGCCAGATTCCAAAAGACTTACACTCTCAGTGAAAGTGACTTACTTTGGTATTATGCCTATCTATAAAGCAGGCTTACAACTGGTGAAAGATTCTGAAAGATGTGCTCTCAGCACAAGTCTGTTAACACTGACAGTGAGCCTTTTAGAATTTTTCCATTAATTTGAAGGTTAACGAGCACATGTTTCACTACAAATATTTGTCCAAAAGTAGACACAGCAATATAGTTTTCCAAGTGGAGGTGTAATTATGGGGGTAAGAAAGATTTTTGGAACTGTTCTTCTTCTCTAGTTTCCTAAATGGAGCCTCATTTCAAGAGTGAAATAGCTTCCATGGACATTGGCAATGCAAATGTTTTATTGTAACATAATCAGTGTTGTATTACTGACAGCCATTATTTATGCAGTTTAAATCTGACAGATGATGAAAATTGAAGTAAAGGAAAAATATTAAACTTGTTCAGATTTTATCTTTGCAACATGTAAACTAATTATATCCCAAAAGTCAACAAAAATAAATAAATACATACATATGTGAAGCATGTTAAAAAGTGTAGGGTGTGACATAAACAGCATAACTTGATACACCCCTGACATTTACATTGTTTGCATTTTATCATCATGGGAAACCAAGATAGAGGCTGGGATTCATGAACACCTATGTGTTGGGCTAAGCCTGTTTGCGTGATGAACAGTAGCGAGCGAACTGTTAGCATTTCAGTAAACAGTGGTACACATCATGCCAAGGTGCAAAACAAGGGTTAGCAGATGGATATGCTAATAAGGGAATAAAGAACAAATATATGCTAATGCAGCAAATCACCATGTAAGACCAATTCAGTGATAAATGATTTGTGCTGACTAATCATTGATCACTGTAATTATCGCATAGTTTAGCGTATTTTTATTGTATGCTTATTACTTTAAAATCTGTCTATGCATAGCATAGTTATGTGGAGATTTTATTCCCAGGCATCTGTTGAAAGCGGACCATCCACCCAGTCAGACATACCCAGTAAACAAATGTAACTAATAAATAAATGTATAAAATGAGCACCTACATGCCACACTCCCTTTTGCCTTGAATTCCAAGACTTGCTGGAATGCAGCCACAAACACTTTGAAAACAGTAAGGGTTACTGCTGCTTCATAAATCTCTGTTTATAAGGCATAGAGTGTTTAAGCAACGCTTCAGCTGTCATGAACATCATGAGATAGAAATAATAGATCTCTACAGGGTGGACAGGGGTACCATACAGCAAATCAACATCTGCTTCTCTCACCTGAAGCCCTGTGCTAATCAACGACAACCCATTCCAGTGGAAACCAAGTTATGTGTAGCATTACGTATACTGTCTACAGGCAGTCTTATAGACTCACATGAGTCCACAGTAAGGGTGTCACAGGCCTCAGTCTCAGGAATCTTTCACTAATTTCACAACACAGTGCTATAACATATGGGTCAGTATATCTGATTCCCATACGTCCCAGAGAACAACACTACCGTCATGCACAAGTGGCAAAGACACTGCTGTCACTAGAAAATAGATGGTTTTTAACATTTGACGGCAAGGAGTTGAAGAGTCTGTATTCAAGTTTAGCTTCTGTGAAAATTGCTACAACAAGAACTGTCCCCAAAGGAAGGTCAGATATTTAATTGTCCTCTAAAATTCTCCAGGCATGGGAGAACGGTGAAGAAATTAAGCAGATACGTGTATCTTTTTACAGTTAAAATTAATACTGATAAACTGAAAATTGTAGTTATTTCAATATCTTTTCATTATGTGTAAAATATTATTTTTGACATAAAAAACAAATAACACCTGGGCTGGCATAAACTCTTACTTAAAATTTAAATAATGATTGCATTTTAATGTATTCTGACCCATAGACTGCATCAGCCTGTTTTATTTAGCCAACAGAAAAGCTGATTGACTTTTTTGTGAGATTGTTGGAATGCCGGGGGTGGGGAGTTTGACCTTTACCTGATATTATGCAATTTATGAATTAGTATACTAATGTAGCTAGGAGTGTGTGGATTTTAGCCCCCCCATATGGGTGGGAAAGATAACCTTGCTCCCTACAAAAATATTGTTCAAGTTTTACATGTTCCGATATTTTGTCTTGGACCATGTGCATTCTACTGCCTGTATTTTGTTCAGTCTTTTTTATGCCTATATATTGTGTGTGTTTGTGTGTGTGTGTGTGCGTGTATATATATATATATATATATATATATATATATATATATATATATATATATATATATATATATATATATATATATGTAGTTACCAGGAAAGTCCGATTAAATAGGTGTCCATTTTCAGTGGAGGTCCCAGGGAGAAAACTCCAAAATATTAAAAAACATGTTTTAAAAAAAATATTATTACAGTCTTTGAAAATAATACAAACATGTCTACAGTTTAAATAATTATACCAAGTTAGATATAATGGGAAAACATTGGTTAAGAATAGATACAACTGATGTGACAATGATTTAATACTTAGACAAATGTTAGCTAGTTTGGAGAAATTAAAAGTCAGAATAATACAAACAGGACTTGGAATATGAAGTGGAAGGAAAAAAAGCAGGAATATGAAATACTTACATACAGTGTCAGGGGAGACAAATTTATTGAAGTAAGGAAGTGAGTGAAGGAGAAGGAAGGAGGTGTAAGGGATGATTAGGTACTTGTTATAGTTCAAGGAGCAAGAACCTAGCCAGATTGGCTAGGAAGTCTTTCAGAATCATTTTAATTTACTGGAGGGAGGGTGTTGACCTAATGGATACAAGTAAGGTGTTCTAGGCCTTGGCAACATGGTACGAGTACAGACCATGCTCAACAGATGTGATAATATTCTGGACAAATAGTAGTTTTTGCTCACTGGATCATGACAATGAAGTGGGAACATACTTGTGTGGAATGGTATTAGGTGGTTTATGATGATGCAGCTGAAGATTCACAAATATGGTATTTCTTGATTAATTCTGAGCCCTGTGCCAAAAAAAAGTTATTAGCTTCTTTCTTCCAGATGTCAATGATGCCAGGAAACCATTTCATAGGTTCATAGGTCGGTACTAGGCTATCGGCCCTAGTGCCTATACAAGCCTAGCTATAACAATTCCCTAGCTATTTCTTCCCACGGTATTTACTTCCCTGGACCCCTGTCTAACAGGGCGACTGACATGATCCCCAGGGTGAATTTCCTGTCTCCCATCCAATCATCAAGGTTCCTTTTGAACAGGGCCAAAGAGACGGTCTGCTTGACATGTATGGGCAGTCTATTCCAGAGTCTGGGGAGTCTCTGGGTCAGTAACCTATCCCTCCAGCATGTTTTGTTCATTGTGATGACAAGGTTTAGATCCCTAGAGCTTGTGTCTCTGAGGGATTGGTATTTCTTTAAGTGTAGCATGTCCAACAGCTCTGGGTTTGACATGGCCTTGTATGTTAAGCAGAGATCACCTCTCAGTAGACAATATGCGACAGAGTATAGGTGGAGTTATTTTAGATGGTTAGCATAGGGCATCTGCTTTAGGCCTGTGATTATTTTAGTGAAGTATTTCTGCGGCCTTTCCAGTTGTTGCAGATGTTTTGAGAGGTACATACCAAACGGGGTGTTGTATTCTATAATGGGTCTAATGAGGGATGAGTACAGTCAGACATTTGTTTTGGCAACTACATCCATCCATCCATCCATCCATCCATCCATCCATCCATCCATCCATCCATCCATCCATCCACCCATCCACAACACTTTCTCCTATTTTTGCACATGGTGTTGGGGTATCACTTCAACAGTGACATTCACCTAGTGAAGGTAATTTAAAATCCTGTACTGAAAGCATTCCTCATATGACTTACAATATCTCCTGAATGGAGTTACAAATAAAATATAATCTACAAAAGAACTTATACGGTGGCCTATGTGCTGTTTTTTTATGGTCAAAATTCAGCCTGGTGATGTTGATGGCATACTGTAAATTTATGAAAGAAAACAATATGTTTTACAAATTACTGGTGTAACTGACAAAGAAGGAATTATTACTGTGCAACCCTACAAATTAGACTCAGGGTATCTTAGGGAAAAGTGTTCATCCCTTAGAGAGCTTTGAAAAGATGTATGACAAGACTGGATAATGCAAAGCTGCTTTGTGATGTTATACATATTATGTATATGCACAATACTCTTACTGCATATCCTCATAATATTTTGAAACCGCAGTATTAACCTACAAAACAATTCTGTGTTGGATAGCATTTTTTTTCTATCCTGCATTAGTATTCTACTCTTTTTGGATAACCAGATGGCATTATTTGTCTGTTTTCCTTCTATGGGGTGCAAAGCTATTTAGGAACGTATACTGAATTCATTTACAGCATGATCTAAGGGGAGAGTTGTTAGGGCATTCTGGATAATAGATGAAAGAGTAGCAATGAATATTTTTAGATTAAACTTGGGCAGGTTGCAGTTTTTATAAACATGCTGTTTAAGTGGTTGTGGGAGATGTCTGGTTGTACAGATTGGGAGATGGTCACTGACAGAGTCTGAAACTATACGTGTGATGGTGAATTTCCTAGGGTCTGACATATGCATTAATGTAACAACTAAAACTGAAGCATGTGTTTTCTTGTAGCTCACATAGCTTCTATGATATTCATTCTTGTAAGAAATTATTGCTTATATTTATAAATATTTTATCAAAGATTTATATCTTTGGATATCAGCATATTTTAGAGGCATCTTCTCCTAACAAACTGCTTGTATAAGATTTCACTAGTATGATAGCATCATGCTCCCTTTTTGCATTGCTGATGGAATATGGAAAATCACTGATCATTTGCATAAGTTTTGACAAATTCTTCTTGACACCACAAGGCCTGACACATTTCATAATGATTGTTTCCGTGTGCAAGCATGACAATGTCCATTTACAGAGGTCACCTTGCACCTTGATGCCAAAAGTAGCTTTCTTGAAATATTGCATTAATATGTACATATTCCTTATATTCACAACCCTTTGAATGCACAAAGCTGTATAACTCAGGATATATGCATATCCCCACACCTCCTATGTGTGTCACTTTGTAATAACATTTTGTGTGTACATGGAAACAAACATATACACTTCCTGCAAAGTCATTTAAGGCTTTCTTATGACAGATATGACAAAGTAAGGCATTTTCTACAACATTTCATAAACAATCTTCAGGACTTCAGGAAATGTGAATCTGGCATACACTATTTCACTACACACAGTTATGTATATATATTTGCAGGCAGTATCATGTTTCCTGAGGTTGAGGCTACCATTTTTGAGATAGAATAATATCTGCAAGTACTGATAATATTTATAAATTTGTCAACAAGCCAGCTGTAGAACTTTGGATGAGTGCATGTTATTTACTTATTTTCTGTACATTTCTTTAACTACCATATTCTGAACACGACTTCTCACATGCAGTCTCATTACTGCATTATTGTCCATTGTAAAACAAATTACAAAACATTTTATATTTTCTATAGTATAACTAACAAAATGTTATATTTTCTATAATAATGGCTAACAATCATCAATAATTCATGGAAAGTACTTTTCATGCTGTGACTTTCTCGGTACAGGTGTACTACAGGAGGTAAACTTGTAGAGGACACATCAGTTTTTACTGCCAGAGTTTCTAGTCTTGAGATAGTATAATTTATGTGTAAATGTCATTAATATTCTTGCCAACATGAAGAAAAGCACTATTTAGCTTAGATGTGTGAGTCTTATGCAACTTTTTAGGGATATAATAACCCTCACTGGGCAATAGAAAGAAGAACTGGCCATAGTAATGCATTACAGCATGCTGTCAACTGTAATTGGCATGGTCTGTATCTAAAGCAGAAAGAATGACAATACTCCAGTCCCCTGTCATTCACTGAACTTCCTGTTCAGAGTCATCTGTAGTGCCACATCATCTGTATGCAACAGGTGTGCTGATCTTTCTCTTCTGACCTGTTTGCTGATGCAGTTTAATACCAGTGTGAACAACAATGGGCTCAGAAATGAATCCTAATGCACCTCCACTCCTACTGGGAACCCCTACCCTCACCCACTGTGATGCCCTCTGTGTGTCCAAGCACTGTTCACACCCATGTTAGTTTGTTATTGTACATAGCCTGCTCTAATTCTACCATTGTTTCCATGACTTTAAACCATCACAGGAGTGTCCAGCTCATTTTAGTTGGGAGCTTATCATATGCTTTCTCCAAGTATGGAGATGTCCATTTCAATGCTTTCCTCATCCCCATCTTATTCTCCACTATTATTCATGCTGCAGACATATGGTCAGTCGCTCTGCGTCTCAAACTGAATCGGGACTGATTATCCCTCTTCTTACCTTTCTACTGTTACTCGGAATATTCATTTATCGATCATTCTCTCCAGCACTTCCATGCAGTGCGACAGGAGTTTGATACATGTGCACTGCCCACTGTTGTGAAAGTCTTCTTTTTCTTATACATGGACACTAGAATTCTTATTCTTAGTCATTTGGCATACACCTTTCTACCCATCTCAAAATGAGCCCCCTCAAGAGTCATTTCTAGGGAAGCTTCTTCTTCTTTCATCATAGACTGTGCATGGGGTACTGTAACTTCCATAGGGGTTTTCTTCATTCAGAAACTGCAGGAAGCACTCCTAACATCTCCCCTTGATGTCCTCTAGACTGATGCACAGATTGTTGCTGGCATCCTTGATGAATGGTATCTGATGACTATCTCCTTTATTTTTCTTTTGTTGCTTACCAACCTGATAGTTTCTTTGTACCATCTGGTGAGTCACCTTCCAGAAGCTGGTAGAGATTCTCTGATGCTTTGTTCTTTGTTTTTGAGAATGCTCTGTTAGCCTCTCAGTTAGCCATCTAGTGTTCCTTCCTTGCCTGGTCCAGCTTCTCTAGCTTCCACATTTTTCTGTACTACTTACTTTTGATAACTTCTTGGACAGCTGCATTCCACTACCAGTTTTCCTTATCCACCTTATGTTAATATCTGGCTTGGCCACATATCCCTTCTATAGTCTTCACAAATGCTGTGTTAGCATACTGCCATTCTTCATCACCTTAAACCTGCTTCCTCTTCTTCCTGAAGTGCTAGAGCACTGGATATTTCCTTGAACTCCTGTGATTCACTCCAGTTGACTTCCAGGTCTTTAACCTAGCCTATGTTAACTGTATACCCTTATATGACCACTGTGCACAGGTGATTGCTGCTGCAGTGGTTTAAGCTGGAGAATGACTGTTTCACTGGGGATAACTTTGCAATTACTGATTCTACCTTAATGCCCTTTCCTTACTAGCAGTTAGTGTACCTGCATTGCATGTTGGCCACTCTTGTATGTGATCTAATAACTGTCTGTCTTGCTGAACTATGTGTTGGTCACCATCAAGCGATTTGCTAGAGAGATGTTTAAAAAGTTCATTCCTTTATTCCTGATGCACAGTCGATGTGTACCCAAGTAATCCCCATGTCCTGTTCTGTCTGTCCAGATATTAGCATTCATGTCGCCAATATAATGGCAAATCATTTTATCCCTCTCTGTCTATTACGTCCTACAACTGTTGCCTGAATGGATTCTTTTCCTCACCAAAGTAGCTGTACTGTGGGTCATAGGCTGAGGTTATAAATACTGCCTTACCCTTACACTGGACCCTGATTGCAATGAGTCCATTACTAATTCTGATGTTATTCCACACTCTCTTCAGAAACAAGATACAGAAATGAAATATCTGCAGGAAACAGCATGTAAAATTGTACAGCTGACTACACAGTTATGCTGGGGTAGACTAGCAACATAAAGGAAGCAAAAACAGAAGAAACATCTGCAGATGCCAGCATCTGAAACTACATTATGGAATTAAAACAAGTAGCACCATTGTCAGCAAAATAATGATGTTGTACTACAGTTCTGGCATAAAGAAAGATGGAGCAGCCAGATGTCTGTAGAGGCCAACATTTAAACCTGAAATAGCCATGAAAATAAAGGGCAAGATTTTTTTTTAGGAAAACAGCAGTGCTGGAGTGAAGCAGTGACATAAGGCAAGATACTGTGATGGCTTTAGTTAATCTTGTAGAAATCATAAAACGGCCCAGACCATTATGTTTTCTGGGTTTCTGCAATTGCTTCCAGGAAAACGAATGACAGAATTATGTTGCTTGGCATCTGTACATAGGCTGATGTCATATGCAAAAAGAAATTACAACCATCTGCAGAATAATTATGTAAACTACCCCCATAGGGTCTGTTACAGATGACTGTAGCAGAAAATGCCTGGTTCTTGAGAAGGGAATAGAATTTTGTTGCATGTACTCATGCAGGATAGGTCACATTTAACTTGACTTAACAAGTAAGTATCAAATGGTGACATGTTTTGTATATGTGGATACCTTTAGTTATTTATTTATTTTTTCATTTGCATAAGCTCTACCAAATGCTACCTTGTTTCAAAATGCAACAGGTAACACAATGTCTGTAGAGGCCAACATATAAAACCAGAATGTAAATACTGACTTCAACCAGAAAATCATGACCATGGAAAAATTGCAAAAGTTAATCAAATAACATTTCATTAGCTAAATGTTAAAACAGAAATGCTTTCCTATGTTAAACTAAATACGTAAAATCAGTGCTTTTGGCCTTTAACAAACTTGTTCTTCATCAGGCATCAATAATTCATTTTTAGAATAGGATTTGAGCAGTGTATGTAGTGTTGGACTGAATGATAAGCTTTAAAAAAGAAAGCAGCGTGGCATTCATAGTCCTGGATTTCACAGTTTTGCAGTAGTTATCCAAGAAGAACACCACTACGCCCATATGCAAATACACTTAAGTGCAAGTTATTCACGCTAAGTAAATGTGAAGGAGTTTAAAGAATCACACCCACTTATGGTAAAAGAGTAAAGTAGTTGAAATTAAAATTAAAGTATTTACAAAGGACTACGCGAAGATCTTAGGCTTCATATCATTTCTTAGATACTAAGACAATGAGAATGAACACAGGTACGGGCAGTCATGCTTGAAAGACTTAAGGCAAGTGGAAGGCTGTGCAGCTTTTATTATTAACATTTAAAAAAATAAAGTCATTTAATATGTTTTATAAAGGGGTATACATATGTGGGTACCCTGAGTGGTTTCTTAAAAGAATGGAAAGGGGGAAGATGGGAAAGACTGAAAACGGGAAGACATAACAAGGAGGGGAACACAGAAGAAAAACATGAAGAGTGTTGTGCTGGAGGAGGTGGGGGGGGGAGTGCTATGTTATTATTGGGGGATGGACCCCTATTTTCTTTCAATTGTTTTTTATATACGAGGGTACTGTGGGTGGAAAACAGGTAAGAGAGTGTATGAGAGCAGATAAGGGAAAATGAGGCAGGGGTGAAGAGGAGTCCATCCCAAGAAAAGTCCCTTGTCCACAAGACCTGAAATACTGCCTGCTTATATTGCAGTGGACTCCTGGTGTTGAAGGCAGGGCTTGTGGTGCTATGGTGGTCGGCACCAACCAGGGCAGCAAAGTCCTATACCCACTGAAGAGAATCCTGGGCTGGCTGAAGAAGTCTGTCCACTACCTGCTCCACCACATCCTCAACCAAGTCCTGAGGTCTACATTTAATGAAGCTTACCAAGCTGCTACAGGACCAGTGCCAAAATGTTCTCTAACCTGGAAGGCATGTGGCTGGGTTGCTCCTAAGGATTCTGGACCTGTAAAAAAATGAACAGAAATGGAATAGAAGGAAAATAAAAGACAAAAGAATGCATAATTAAAATTAGAAAAAGAGAGAACATGGGGTAGAGACAAAGAAGAAACAGGCAATATGTTCACCTAAAAGTTTACACATTATTCAAATCTTTATTATCAGTGAAATTTAGTTTTATTAAATCTTTACTAAACTAAAACTACATGTCTGGAAAATAATTATGCACACATACGACCAATCAGTGTATTGCTATTAGCTGTTGGAGGCTTTTACATTTGCAGTCTGCTTATACTAATAAGATATGCTGGTTTAGAATAAAATCTATATCAAACAGAAATTTCAACTGTATTATATTTTTTTTTTTTTTTTTTTTTTTTTTTTTGCAATACTGTACTGAAAGCACTTTAACTTTAATTCTTCCATTACATTCATGTGTAAATATTCCAGCAGTTACACATAGTAACAAAAGCAGTTAAGGAAAGAAACCAGTATTTGTTACTTGGGGTCTACTTCATAACAATGAAAACCCACTTACCCGATTCATTAAATGTCAACTAAATGAACACTTGGATCACCAGAGTGTTACTGTTTGAAAAGAAGCACATGGCCACCGTGGTGAAGTTTGCCCCTTTCCCAGCTGTAGTGCATTCTTGGAGCTGGTATATTTAGCTAGGGGTGTGTAGGTTTGATTTGCTTTGGTTTGATTTGTTTGTAATGCCAGACAAGTGGTTAGTTTCCCAGAGTTCCTAACTGGTGATCCAAGTGTTCGTTCAATTGCAGGTTTGACAAAGTTGTCTTGATATTTAGTGATTCAGGTAAGTGGGTTTCTTTGCTATGAAGCAGACCTGTTACTTGGCATTTCTTTTTAAATAGTAATGGTTTTATTTAAACTTTAGTAACAAAAAATAAAGTAATTCAACCAAGAATCCAAAAGAAGGGGGAGAAATGAAACCAAGATTCTTTTATTCCACAGCGAGTGCTTTCATCCGAATTACATAGACAATCAGAAAGAAACTGTCATCGTGCACATAACTCTTTAAATGCAAGTAACAAGTCACATATCAAGTTAACAAAGAAGCTGGTTAATTAGTGTGCCTTCCCTACAATTTAAAGAGTTCTTTACAGTTTTTTTGAAAAAATCATACACATTGTTAAATTAAATCATAAAAATACTCAATCAATGTTTTGTGTGGCTGAAATACTTTTTATGTAAAAACTCTAAACCACCTATTAATAGTGTGCAAAACACACTAAGCCTCTAAAAGCCTTAATAATTGAACAGGTTTAGCTAACAGAATACAACTGACAAAGTATGAATACTTGAACAACAATTCCTACATAGTTTGTTTTTAACTTTATAAAATCATGAATAAAGCCCCCAACCTGTATTCTAAACAGTACAGTCATGTCAATATACAGAAATTCACACGTGTGTGCAAATCTATATAGACACATTATAAATCAAAGTAGCAATAAGAAAAAATAAAGAAATAAAAAACTAACAAACATATAACTATACCAACATAGAAATACATCTAGCATAAAACAGATACTGTTGTTGTGGGAATGATTATTCAGTTCCCTGTATGAAGCTTAAACTTCCTAAAAATAATTACAAGTAATCGGCAGACTTCAGCCTCAACAAGCTGGCTGGGGAAACATTCTCATTTAAACCCGGTGGTTTCATGACATTGCATTTAATCTGCAATTTACATTCTTTGTATTCTAAATAATCATTGCTTGGACCCCCTCTGGACCTAGGTCAACATATCAATATTGAAATATTTAAAATAATGCCTAGGGTGTGCTTTTACATGTTTGTTCAATGCATTTTTTTCATCCTATGTATGTCATATTGATGCTGGTAAATCCTGTTCTTAAATGCTCTCTTAGTTTTCCCTATGTAATAAATGTCACATAATTGGCACCTGGCCATGTATACCACTCCCTTTGAGTAACAAAAATATATTTTTGTTAACCTAACATAACCCAGTCCTGGCATCTTGAGTCTCTCCCCTTCTGCTATAAATTTGCACTGAGAACAGTTTCCACACTTGTCACTTAGAATATTCAAATATTCCTGGTAAACTTTGATTAAATTCCAGTCTCTCTTCACAATAGCCTGTATCTCATTGAACTGTAAATTACAAGGAAAGATCTAGAACCTTTGAAATTGTTCCTTGATTCTTGCAGTCCTATCTGATACCTAACAGGAACAAGTTCCACATCAGACCCATGTAACAATTTGTACATACCCTGCCCTTTTTCTGGACACTTCAGAAAAATGTTTTGTGCAAACGATTCTGGGTAACCCCTCTTCTTTACCATATCTTGAAGTATTTCACATATCTCGTAATGAAGTAGGGAATTTGAGTATGTTGGTTTTCTACATAAGGTTGATTCAGATTTATGCAGTACTGTGTTCTTATAAATACTCACATCTAAATAGTTTACTTTTTGTTCCTGGACCTCAATTTTAAATGTTAAAAAAATGGTAGTTGAATTTAGATAATGAAAAAAAAATTATACAGACTACTAAGGTTATCTCTCCAAAAATAATAATATTGTACAGGTATGTACAATACAAAACCCAAGAATCTTTAAATTTAGAATTGGATACATGACGTTTTTCCCATTGGGTGAGAAAAATGTTGATAAACATAAGGATACACGCCTCCATTGCCACTCCTTTGGTCTGTTTGAACAACTGATTTTCAAAAATTAGAAAATTAATTTCCAAGACCACTTCCATGAAGTACTTGAGTATGGACAACTTAGCTGAAGTTAATTCTGAGTTTTCTGAGAGGAACTCAAAAAGCAATTCCAGTCCTTCTTGATGGGGAATAACTGAATACATGTCACAGACATCAATGGTAACAAACCAAAGGTTGTCAGAGTAAATCCCATTAGTTATTTTTGATAACAATTCATGAGCCATTACATAAGCAGGTAAATGTATCTAGTAGCCCCTTAATACTCTGGTCAATATACTTAGCCAGGGGGGGTGTATAGGACAAGTTTGTGTCCACAATGGGATGTAAGGGGGAGTGTTTAAATCCTTATGAACTTTTGGGATACTGAATATAGTAGGTATCTTTAGGGCAGGGGTCTTTCAAAAAATTATATTCATAGAGATAAATCTCTTGGTTCAACAACATGTCCTCTAACATCAAATTTATATTTTTATGAGCTATATTTAACTCATTCCTTGAAATTTCTGCATAAGTGTCAGTGTACAATAAAAAGAACATTTTGCTAACATTATGATTTGAATTCATCACAACTATCCTCCCACCCTTATCAGGTTTCATCACTCTTATATTTTGTCAGTACTAATGTTACTCAGTAATTCTTCTTCCTATTTTGAAAGATTAGAATGTGCCCCTTGCATGTTTTTGTCTTTTTTCATAACTCTGATGTCACTTTTGCACAGTTTTTCAAAAATACCAACCACAGGGTATGTAGGTAGAATAAAGGTACTGGGACTTATCATGAATGAAAATGTGTGAGGATTGTTTCCCCTAAACAAAAAAGCAAGTTTCCTACAAAAAAGTTTCAATTGCAACGGTGTCTCCACTACACTGAACCCTCTTGTTGGGACAAAGGTCAAACCTTTCTCCAGTAGGTCAACCCATTCACCAGTAACTAGGGCATCACTGCAGCTAAAGATTTCAAAGTCACCCTTGGAATTATAAGCAACTTTTAAAATCACTTCTCCCCTCTCTCCCTCCCTCTGTCCTGCCCAGCTTGCAGTTCTTGCTGTCGTCTGTAATCCCCTCTCATTTTGTTCAATAACCACTGGGATCTCCTCAAAGAGGGCACTCTAAATGCTCAGCTACATCATCAAATTCATTATTGTCACCTGTTTCATCCATGTAGGTATCAGAATTAACATTTTTGGTTTTGTTTGTACCATTACTTACAACCTGACCCTTTATAAATGGGGGAAGGGGGTAGCCTGACCCTTCTCATATTCTGCCTCATCTCTGTTTAACTTTCTTAGCTTCTTATTTTTTAACTCACTAATTCTCTTATCAACAGTGACAAAAATATTTTTGTACAGATGAATTTTAGATTCAAATAACAAATCTGAATGAATGCTCTCATCCAGTCATGCAATATCATTACTTAATACACAAAGTTTTATCTCATTGTCATTAATTAACACACTAAACAAGTCATAACCATGGTAGGTAAATAAAGAAATCAACTCACAGTGTAATGGAGAGCCTGTAAATATCCTAATGGACTTATAAAGGAGTCTCTTTTACTGATTTTCTGACTAATAATTGTAAGGATATAAGGGAATTGTTTAAAATGTATACAGAAGTAATGCAACTGATGGTGCCTGAATGAGTTCAGCCATCTTGTCTGTGCACTTGATATTATGTAAGACATTACTGACTTATACAATTATCATACTAATAAATATTTTGTAGCCTACCTACATAAACAAAACCCTTTCTGTACAAAAGCTGTCTGCAGGTATTTCAAGTATTAAGGTAAGGTAATATCTACTGTTCATGAAATTGCGGCAATGCATTTTTTTGTATGTTTATGGGTAATTGCATACATTTTTATAGATGAAAAATAATTATCTGTACACATGAAGATGAACATTTATCTTTGCTCTCACCCCTCCTAACTTCCACCCTATTATTCCTACTCCCACTCTCACTTCGTCAGCCCTTCTCTCTCTAAATTCTACCTAACGCTCACCTTGTTTTTTCTCCTCCTTCATCTTTTCTTTCACTATTACTTGCTCCCTTACCTTATGTAGGCATCTGTCTGTCACATAAGATATAATACTTGTTCTCTCATTATACTCCTGTACTACTTTATGACATACCACAAAAATCTTATTGCTACTATTATAACTAAGTCAATTGGTTTCTATTAATTTGTATAACATTTTGTATTAAATACTGCTGACTTTGATTTTGTAATATACTGTATTAACTCCTACTACTTTTTGCTGATATTTGTTTTGTATGTATGTACTTTGGAGCTTTTCTCTCCAGGCCTCCATTGAAAAAGGACTCATCTTGGCCCAGTGGACTTTCCTGGTTAACAAATGGCAAATAAATAAATATTTTACAGACATACATATGCATACATATACATATTTCTTTATTTGCGAATATACATTTGTATTTATACAAGTATGCCTCATATAAACATTCCATAATTGTACAGAGACATAGTTATCTATATAGATTTGATTATGCTTTATCATACTTTATAGTTACACACAGATACATATTTGTCATTGCATATATTTATTGTAGAATCCACCTTCATTTATACAGCTGATGTTTTAAACCTTTGATATGATTAACCAAAAAAAAAAGAAGCACTTAGTATAGAACTCTAGTTAGCTGATCAGGATTGTGCTTCTTTAGGCCATTGTACCTGTGTTAGTAAAGGACTGACAGGTCTTCACCCATCTCCTGCCAGATGTCAGTCTTTGCATGAGTCCTAGACTTCATGCAGACAGGGATCTTATCCAAGTTCAAATCACTCAGGAAGCAGAGCATAATTTTTGACTCTTTGTCAGATCAGTTCAGAGAGTGACCTCGTGCTTTACAGGTGCTGTCAGCATTAGTTGTGCCAGTACCAGAATGAAGAAAGTATGACTTCCATTACTACTCTCTCTGGAGTCTGTCATTACCCTATCCAAACCCAGTTAAAATGCAGGGACATTAGATCTGGTACTGTGATTACTGACAAGTTGTCACCTAGATATTTTCTAAAGGAATACATTCGCATTACATTTATATAGTGGATAAATTTCATTAATGAAATCACCAGTGTTGGTCTTCCTTACATCTGCTAATGATGGTGCACCTTGCTGTTGTTACCTTTTTGGAGTATTACACCTTAATGCCAGTAAGGAAAATTTTCTTTATACATGCCTCCTGCAGTATAGCATTGGTACTCATTTTTTTTCAGGAGGTGGGTCTTTTATTTGTTGACAATATCAAAAATAAGTCTTCCTGTGTGTGTCAGTTGCAACTTTTAATAAATGTTAAGTGATATGAGTTGATAAGGTGTGCTACATGATGTTGGACTGGCAGGGATTATGCTTTATGGTTGTGCAAACTCACTCTATTTTGCCTTTTGTAAACACTGACCATTTAGAGAATAACTGAGGTTAGTACCACATGTTTCTGTGGCATTCTGTGAATTGCTGGGCACTGTTGTAGCCTCTGCCACTATCCCTAGAGCATTCATGAGAACCTGAGGCCACGGTCACGAATACCTGAGGCCTAGTTAAGCAGATAAGTTGCCTCACACATTGGTGTATTACTGCAGTTCACAGAGATAAGGGGGAAAAATGCTTAATTTGCATATAAAACATGTAAACAACCCAGAACTTAAGTAAATAAGTTTGACACCATCATATTAACTTACAATTGTTCAAGATATGTGGTAAATGATTTAGGACAAAACAGACTTTTAAAAAGAAAGTAATAATTTATAGAAATATTGAAAAGTAATAAGAAACAGTTTGAATGATGTCAGATTATGGAGTTTATTGAGGAAATCATTGCTATACTGATATGATGAGCAGATTAAAATGACTTAACAAAATATTGTAAAACTGTCAGCTGTGAATGGAAATTCATTACAGCGACAGTGGAAATGCATAGTGATCAAAGGGAAGAATAAGGTTAATTTTCTCTCAATCAATGATTGTGTCCATGTGCTAGAAATGCAGTGATTTATAATTGTGAATTACTGAAGTGTCAAAGATATTTTTGTGACAACTGGGGAGAGATGGGCGAAGGCTGTCAGTCTAGTCAAATAGAATTTAATATATAATTCTATCAACTGTATAAATAAATGTAAAATACAGGCTTCTGTTTTTAAATGTCAGAAAACACTGTGAAATGTGGAACTGCAAAATATGTGACAACATTGCACTCTACTGGCCCAGTGAAGCATGTTGTATCCTTTCATGTTAGAATTTGGCCTGAGGGCGGCTGCGTGAAGATTTCATGCCCATTGTTTTAAGGCTAAAGTTTTATGACCAGAATTTAGATGTGGAAGGTGCTTTTATTGCTTTTGGTTCTGTTAGCATATACATGTGAAATGTCTTGTATCATTGTAAGTTTCTGAGGTGGTGTTAGATTGCTAAATAATGCAGTTTGTGGCACGAGAACTAAGACCAGGTGTTAAGATGACGCAATATGAATACTGGGAAAACCTAAGTGTCAAAAATGATGTAATTCTGGAAGGGCCTTAGAGACATGTTTGTTAGTAATGTTTAAATACTATTTCTCACAAGAGACCTGTAGCATTTTGATTTGGACATCTAAATTACCAACACTTCCTATGCTCTTTATGTATGTAAGTAGGATTGTAGCAATGTGTCTTCTCTAAGATTAGCTAAAGATTAGAAAGTTAGATTAAGTATTTTTCTGTGTAATCAGATCTTTCCTACAATATTATTTTAAGTTTCTGTGTGATCTGTGAACTCTTAGATATCTCTGTGGTGTAGTAGTTTTGTCTTGTGCTTTAATTATTTATTATTAAATATTTTTAAAACCTTCTACCCGGGTCTGCTTTGTGTAGAGATGAAGTATGCTTTAGAGTACATTATATATTTATAGAGTTTACTGTCTATACAGCTATACAATCTCAGTCTCACTACAGGATATGTGCCCACAGAATGGCGTACAGTAACAGTGGTCCCACTCCACAAAGGTGGAGCCGCTACGGACCATGGAAACTATCGCCCCATAAGCCTGACTAGCTTAGTCTGCAAGGCTATGGAGAGGATCATCATGGAGCTCATAAACAAAGACATTGGGGACCTACAGACACTAGATCCTACCCAGTTCAGCTTTGTCAAGGGCAGATCCTGCCTTTTGAACCTGGTTGACTTCTTTGAAACAGTCACCAAAGCCATAGATGAAGGGAAGGTAGTCCACACAGTCTATCTGGACCTTGCAAAGGCATTTGACACAATACCCCACTCGGGCATCATAGATAAGCTATCCAGCTTAAATATAAACCCCTATGTCACAAGATGGGCCGCAAACTGGCTCAAAGATAGAACCCACAGAGTGAGAGTTGCTGGAGCCATGTCAGACTCAGAACCGGTCACAAGTGGCATCCTACAGGGTTCTGTCCTGGGACCACTCTTGTTCGGTATATACTTTTCCGAGGTACAGGCAAACGTGGGAGGACTATGGCTCACCAGGTTCGCAGACGACTGCAAACTGGGCACCATAATCAACTCTCCAGCTGACACAAGCATCCTTCAAAAAGGTCTCACAGAGACAGATAACTGGTGCCAGCAACATGGTTTAAAGCTAAATGCCAAAAAATGTATAGTCATACCCTTTGGCAAAAACAATGTGCCCACAAATTACCACATAGGCGGAAACCCATTAAGTACAGAAAAAGTTATTAGGGACCTGGGGACCCAAGTTGATAGCAAACTCTCCTTTGAAAACCACATTGCCAAAGTGGTTAGAAAGACCTTCTACATAGCCCATCTCATCACGAAGGGTTTCACATCTAGATCAAGAGAGGCAATCGTGCCCCTTTATTCATCCCTCATCAGGCCCATCATAGAATACAATGCCCCTTTTGGGATGTACCTTACCCGACACCTGCAGCAATTAGAAAGACCCCAAAAGTATCTCACCAAGAGGATCAAGGGTCTCAAACAGATGCCATATGCTGCTCAGTTAAAAAAACTCCAGCTCTACTCAGTTGCATACCGCCTACTTCGAGGCGATCTATGCCTGACATACAAAGCTATGTCCAATCCAGAATTAATGGACATGCTCCACCTCAGTAAATCTAAATCCCTTAGAGCCACATGCTCGAGGGACTTGAACCTCAGCACAGAAATAAATAGAACTTGCTGGAGGGACAGGTTCATAACCCAGAGGCTCCCTTCGCTCTGGAATAGAATTCCAGTTCATGTGAGGCAGAACACCTCACTGAATCTCTTCAAGAAGAATCTCGATAAGTGGATTGGGGATCGTAGGTTTGTCCCAGGGATTACTCCCGTGTCACTATTAGACAGAGGCACAGTAAACTAAACCTTAAAAATGGCACAGTATATTCAAATCAAGGGGTGGCGTAAGCCATACAGAATCGGGCTAGGCTTATAATTGCCCAAGGGCAGATAGCCTAGTATGAACCTATGAACCTATGAACCTATAGCCCATGATATTCCCTTTGCAGGTCATATGGGCATAAAACATGCAAAGAGGCGTATTATGCAAACATTGGCCTGGAATTTCCAGAGATGTAACAGGGTACTGCAGGACCTATGAGCAGTGCCAAAAGGTAGGCAAGGCAGGAGACAAGGTGAGAGCTTCTCTGATGCCTTTGCCTGTGATTGAGGAGCCATTTCAGATGGTAACTATGGATATTGTGGGTCCTCTGAGTACCCCAAGTTCCACAGGGAAAAAGTATATCCTAGTGATTGTAGATTATGCTACACAATACCCTAAGGCAGTGGCTTTGTCCTCCATTGAGGGCGAGAAGGTGGCAAATGCTTTGCTAGAGATTTTCAGCAGGGTAGGTTTCCCAAAGGAAATACCGTCTGAAAGAGGTGCCAATTTTATGTCAGACCTGCTGGCTTGTCTGTGGAAGTCTTGTGGGGTGAAGCACACGAAGACCACCTTCTGCCATCCCCAGACTAATGGTCTTGTTGAGAGGTTAAACTCTACAATCAAGTCCATGCTACGGGCATTTGCAGATCAGTTTAAGAGGGAGTGGGACAAATATTTGCCCCATCTGTTGTTTGCTTACAGAGAGGTTCCCCAGGAATCCACAGGTTTTTTACCCTTTGAGTTGCTGTATGGGCATAGGATGAGGGGATCTCTAGATTTAATTTGAGATGAGTGGGAAAGTGAGTGTGAGTCTCACAAGGAGTCTGTTGTGGCATATGTTCGGAACCCCAGGACAAGGCTCAAGGAACTCATGGGCTTAGCCCTGGAGAACCTGGCAGAAGCCCAACAACAGAAAAAGGTGTGGTATGACAGGAATGCTCGAGCTAGAGAGTATGCTGTAGGGCAGCAGCTGATGGTTCTCATTCCTGTCAGACACAAGTTACAAGCAGCATGGGAGGGACCCTACAAGGTGGTAAAAAAGGTATGTGATGTTAACTACATGGTGGAAGTGCTAGGCAGATGGTAGGGGCACAAATTGTACCATGTTAACTTGATGAAACCTGACCATGATATGGAGGGCCTTGTGCTGAGCATTTGCAATGGATTGCAGGAGGAGTCTGATAGAGATCTGAGGAGTGATCTCCTCAGTGAGGCTCGGGCTGACACCTCGGTGGAAGGGGTAGCAATGTCCTAGCAGCTATCTCCTACCCAGGTTCGACAAATCCAAGCAGTGTTGCAGGAGTTTGGGGACATGTTCACCCATATGCTGCTCCAGGTGGATACAGGACCCCAAAGGCCTAGCAAGCAGGCCCCTTATAGGGTGCCTGAGAGAGTCAAACAGACTCTGAGGGAAGAGGTACAGGAGATGTTGGAACTAGGGGTGATTCAAGAGTCCAACAGTCCCTGGGCCTCACCAGTGGTGTTGGTGCCAAAGAAGGATGGCAGCACCAGGTTCTGCGTGGATTACAGGAAATTAAATAGTCACACAGAGTCGGATGCTTACCCCATGCTTAGGACAGATGAGGCCCTAGAGCAGCTGGGTGGGGCTACGTATCTTACAACCATTGATCTTACCAAGGGTTACTGGCATGTGCCCTTGACTCCCAGTACTAGAGAGAAGTCAGCCTTTGTGACTCCGTTTGGCATGTATGAGTTCACAAAGATGCCCTTTGGGATGAAGAATGCCCCTGCGACTTTCCAGAGGTTGGTAGATCATATCTTAGCAGGATCAGGAGGGTTTGCCCTTGCTTACATGGATGATATTGCTATCTATAGCCATTCCTGGCAAGAGCACCTTCAGCATGTCAGGGAGGTGCTGGGCAGACTACAGAGGGCAGGGTTGACCATTATGCTGAGCAAATGTCAGGTGGGGTTGGCAGAGATCTCCTACCTAGGACATAGAGTGAGGAGTGGTAAGATAAGGCCAGAACCTGCCAAAGTGAAAGCTATTGAGGCATGGCCTGCACCTGTTACCAAAAAGCAGGTGAAGGCATTCTTAGGGACAGCAGGATACTACAGAAAGTTTGCTCCCAATTATAGTACCATAGCTGCTCCCCTCACAGACTGACAAGGAAGAACAAGCCAGATAAGGTAGTGTGGACCCCAGCATGTGAGCAGGCATTTCAGAAGTTTAAGGAAGCTTTGGGAGGACCCCAAATGTTAGCAAGTGCAAACTACAGCAAAGACTTTGTTGTGCAGGAGGAAGCTTCAAACTATGGGGTGGGGGCTGTACTTAGCCAGATTTCTTCAGAGGGAGAAGAGCACCCAGTGGTTTATCTCAGTCATGGGCTCCAACCCAGGGAGGAATGCTATGCAGCAGTAGAAAAGGAATGTCTAGCCATAGTGTGGGCACTACAAAAACTTCAGCCTTATCTGTATGGAAGAAAATTCACTATGATGACAGATGACAACCCTCTAACATGGTTAAACAGAGCCAGTCAGCAAAACGCCAAGTTGCTAAGATGGAATCTAGGGTTGCAAGCATATGATATGTCAGTGCAGCACCGCAGTGGGAGTAGCAATGCTGATGCAGATGAGCTCTCAAGACAGGGAATGGGGTGAGGTATACCCAGATAGACGTGACACTCTCAAGTGACGTTTCTCAAGGGGCACTTGAAAAACTTGCTTGAGTTCCCTGGGGGGAAGAGATGTGATGACTGGGGAGAGATGGGCAAAGGCTGCCAGCCTAGTCAAATAGAATTTAATATATAATTCTATCAACTGTATAAATAAATGTAAAATACAGGCTTGTGTTTTTAAATGTAAGAAAACACTGTGAAATGTGGAACTGCAAAATATGTGACAACATTGCACTCTACTGGCCCAGTGAAGCATGTTGTATCCTTTCATGTTAGAATTTGGCCTGAGGGCGGGTGGATGAAGATTTCATGCCCATTGTTTTAAGGGTAAAGTTTATGACCAGAATTTAGATGTGAAAGGTGCTTTTATTGCTTTTGGTTCTGTTAGCATATACATGTGAAATGTCTTGTATCATTGTAAGTTTCTGAGGCGGTGTTAGATTGCTAAATAATGCAGTTTGTGGCCTGAGAACTCAGACCAGGTGTTAAGATGATGCAATATGAATACTGGGAAAACCTAAGTGTCAAAAATGATGTAATTTTGGGAGGGCCTTAGAGACATGTTTGTAGTAATGTTTAAATACTATTTCTCAGAAGAGACCTGTAGCATTTTGATCTGGACATCTAACTTACCAGCACTGCCTATGCTCTTTATGTATGTAAGTAAGATTGTAGCAATGTGTCTTCTCTAAGATTAGCTAAAGATTAGAAAGTTAGATTAAGTATTTTTCTGTGTAATCAGATCTTTCCTACGATATTATTTTAAGTTTCTGTGTGATCTGTGAACTCTTATATATCTCTGTGGTGTAGTAGTTTTGCCTTGTGTTTTAATTATTTATTATTAAATATTTTTAAAACCTTCTACCTGTGGCTGCTTTTTGTAGAGATGAAGTATGCTTTAGAGTATGTTATATATTTATAGAGTTTACTGTCTAAGCCCTTCCAATAAGCCTTAGACTGGATAGTCACATTACCATTGGATATTAATATTGCACAGTAATAATTGGACACCCTTTTAAGGACCTTTTAGTAGCAGATATTAACTGGGTGGTGGCAATAATTACTACCATGTAGTCTGGGTAAAGGGGCACAGTTGGAGAATCTGTGTCAGCCTTTCCCAGGAATGTCTGTAAACTGTATAAATACTTATCTCAAAGTGTGTGTGTTGTGTCAGCTACTTGGCAGGGACACAAAGCACTGGTTGGACAGAGAGGGTACTGGAGCTTCTAGCTTGCCCAGTTAGGCTGAGACCTGGACCCTATAGCTTTGCCAGTGGGGAGTCTTATTGGAGACCTGGTGAGCAAGGGAGCAGCCAGCCCCAGACTGACTGTGATCTCTGTGTGCCCTTAAGGGAAATTGTACTTTACTGTGTGTATTAGTTATCCTTTCCTCTTCTAGGAGACGACCTCACTGGTGTTAGTGGTGAGGATTGAGGCTCTTTGATTGCTGGGCCAGGGCACAGTCATCACAATTTTGTTGGCACAACATACGCGTCTTTAGATGGAGATTTGTGGCTGTCACTGCTGAATGAAAAATGACAATCCTATGAATACAAGAAAGTATTAAGGGAATGTATTCATGATAGTGGAAATATTTGTTCAACACAACCTTACTTGGCTGGACTGAGACTCTGCATGTTTATATAGTTACGGGTTTTGTGCCACCAAACTTTTTTTTCTGATGATGGCAGACATGCTTCCATTGTTGTGCTATTAAACTGATGATTACATCAAAAGTGTTTTGTGTATGACAGTCATAGTGTTTTAGGTGTAGTCATGATGCAGAAACAAGGTTTCAAGGCATGGAGAGGATAACTTTGGCCATGAAGAAAATCACATCTTCATAGCAGCCCTTAGTACACAAGGCAAATGTCTTTTCAGAAAATTTGGGTCCAAACAAGCTGACAGATCAAAGGCCTGGAATTGAGAACTCATGGACTTAAACACAGGAACCACACATTAACACAGTACAAGAAAAGAGAAAATGATATGTTAGGACATGCAAAAGTCAAGGTCAGGCAGAATGCAATTGATAGTTCCATTTCTGGGGTGAGCCTCCAATGCTTATCTTATAGGTTCATATGTAGGTACTAGGTCCATGGGCCTACTTAAGCCTAGCCAGCAAGGTTCCATAGCTTACACCACCCAAGAAAGTTATTTTCCTGTGCCACTGTCCAGCAGAGAAACAGAAGTGATCCTTGGGGTGTAAAACCAGATAATAAATATCCCTTCTCAATTTGTGGGGATGACTGTGACACAGATGATGATGGGCTATAATAACCCAAGTTGGTGTGGACACTGTCTATTGCAAATATCTGCAGCAACAATAGACATCTGTTGAGGAATTTTGGTTTAAAAACAGTAACATGTATTTATATAGAGAGTTGAATGTTGACATGGAATGATTACATTTAACACATGATAATTATTATGAACAGGTGAGCCCTCCACTTCTGCATATAATGACAATGAAGGTAGCATCAATGTTAAGTTTCCCCAATGCCTTCTTACATAACACACAGCAGCATATGCTACTTCTTAAATGGTAATATTTGTACTTAATTTTTGCAGGGTCAGCAGCAGAAACAAACAGTTGCACTATACCAATAAATTTGGAAAATATCAGCAGCAGAGCAGCTGTAAAAGATGATGTAACTTAGTTATATTTATGAGCAGACTGAGAAAAGTACCACACAGTCCACAAGTTTAATGGCAGGATCTCTCACTTTACAATGTTAGTAACCCTGCAGGAAGTGACAGAGCACATGCACAGACCCCCCTGCACCTCTACACCAATAACTCTAAGCCAAGGTGAACACTTTCAGGATGATGGCAGAAATACAGAGGTAACAGTGACCCAGTGACACCTTTACAAATGGGCACCAAGCAGAGTCCTGAAGGATATACACGAGGATTTCCAGCACTAAACATAAATGGCAGTGAGAAGGGATGATGCCGTGACTGGACTGATGCAGAGTGTCACGGCACACAAAGCATCCACTGATGCATAGTGTCACGGCACGCAAAGCATCCACTGATGCATAGTATCATGGCACGCAAAGCATCCACTGATGCATAGTGTCACGGCACGCAAAGCATCCACTGATGCATAGTATCACGGCACGCAAAGCATCTACTGATGCATAGTATCATGGCACACAAAGCATCCACTGATGCATAGTATTATGGCACACAAAGCATCCACTGATGCATAGTATCATGGCACGCAAAGCATCCACTGATGCATAGTGTCACGGCACGCAAAGCATCCACTGATGCATAGTATCATGGCACGCAAAGCATCCACTGATGCATAGTATCATGGCACGCAAAGCATCCACTGATGCATAGTATCACGGCACGCAAAGCTTCCACTGATGCATAGTATCACGGCACACAAAGCATCCACTGATGCATAGTATCACGGCACGCAAAGCATCCACTGATGCATAGTATCATGGCACGCAAAGCATCCACTGATGCACAGTATCACGGCACGCAAAGCATCCATGGCCACCTTGATTTATATACTGTTTATGACTTACCAGACTCAAGCAGGAGTAAGTCTTGGAAGGAGAAGAGGGGAGGGGAGGGTACAGTCCACAGACCGCGGGAAAGATCACATGTGACTAAAAGTGTTTTTCAACAAAGTGCTGTAATTAGAAGAGCAGAACAAGCATAACAGATTTCATGTAGGCCATGTTAGCATTCATTTACACCTAGCAGAATGTCTAATTCTAGGTCCTAATCATGGTCTGCATCACTGTCAGATTATTGACTGAAGGATAACCTGCATCCCATGTCAGCATTCATTTACACCTAGCTGAATGTCTCATTCTAGGTCCTAATCATGGTCTGCATCATTGTCAGATTAGTGCCTGCAGGATAACCTGCATCCCATGTCAGCATTAATTTACACCTAGCAGAGTGCCTCATTCTAGGTCCTAATCATGGTCCTGCATCACTGTCAGATTAGTGACTGAAGGATAACCTGCATCCCATGTCAGCATTCATTTACACCTAGCAGCATGCCTCATTCTAGGTCCTAATCATGATCCTGCATCACTGTCAGATTAGTGCCTGCAGGATAACCTGCATCCCATGTCAGCATTAATTTACACCTAGCAGAGTGCCTCATTCTAGGTCCTAATCATGGTCCTGCATCACTGTCAGATTAGTAACTGAAGAATAACCTGCATCCCATGTCAGCATTCATTTACACCTAGCTGAATGTCTCATTCTAGGTCCTAATTATGATCCTGCATCACTGTCAGATTAGTACCTGCAGGATAACCTGCATCCCATGTGAGCATTCATTTACACCTAGCAGAATGTCTCATTCTAGGCCCTAATCATGGTTCTGCATCACTGTCAGATTAGTGCCTGCAGGATAACCTACATCCCATGTTAGCATTCATTTACACCTAGCAGAATGTCTAATTCTAGGTCCTAATCATGGTCCTGCATCACTGTCAGATTAGTGACTGAAGGATAACCTGCATCCCATGTCAGCATTCATTTACACCTAGCAGAATGTCTCATTCTACGCCCTAATCATGGTTATGCATCACTGTCAGATTAGTGCCTGCAGGATAACCTACATCCCATGTCAGCATTCATTTACACCTAGCAGAATGTCTCATTCTAGGTCCTAATCATGGTCCTGCATCACTGTCAGATTAGTGACTGAAGGATAACCTGCATCCCATGTCAGCATTCATTTACACCTAGCAGAATGTTTTATTCTAGGTCCTAATCATGGTCCTGCATCACTGTCAGATTAGTACCTGCAGGATAACCTGAATCCCATGTGAGCATTCATTTACACCTAGCTGAATGTCTCATTCTAGGTCCTAATCACAGTCCTGCATCACTGTCAGATTAGTACCTGCAGGATAACCTGAATCCCATGTGAGCATTCATTTACACCTAGCTGAATGTCTCATTCTAGGTCCTAATCACAGTCCTGCATCACTGTCAGATTAGTACCTGCAGGATAACCTGCATCCCATGTCAGCATTAATTTACACCTAGATGAATGTCTCATTCTAGGTCCTAATCATGGTCCTGCATCACTGTCAGATTAGTGACTGAAGGATAACCTGCATCCCATGTCAGCATTCATTTACACCTAGCAGCATGCCTCATTCTAGGTCCTAATCATGGTCCTGCATCACTGTCAGATTAGTGCCTGCAGGATAACCTGCATCCCATGTAAGCATTCATTTACACCTGGCAGAATGTCTCATTCTAGGTACTAATCATGGTCCTACATCACTGTCAGATTAGTGCCTGCAGGATAACCTGCATCCCATGTAAGCATTCATTTACACCTAGCAGAATGTCTCATTCTAGGTCCTAATCATGGTCCTGCATCACTGTCAGATTAGTGACTGAAGGATAACCTGCATCCCGTGTCAGCATTCATTTACACCTAGCAGAGTGTCTCATTCTAGGTCCTAATCATGGTCCTGCATCACTGTCAGATTAGTGCCGGCAGGATAACCTGCATCCCATGTCAGCATTCATTTACACCTAGCAGAATGTCTCATTCTAGGTCCTAATCATGGTCCTGCATCACTGTCAGATTAGTGCCTGCAGGATAACCTTCATCCCATGTAAGCATTCATTTACACCTAGCAGAATGTCTCATTCTAGGTCCTAATCATGGTCCTGCATCATTGTCAGATTAGTGCCTGCAGGATAACCTGCATCCCATGTCAGCATTCATTTACACCTAGCTGAATGTCTCATTCTAGGTCCTAATCACAGTCCTGCATCACTGTCAGATTAGTGCCTGCAGGATAACCTGCATCAAGCAGGTTGTGACATCAGACCAAATCACCATCCAGCTCTCATAGCAGCCCCTCTTTAAAATCTCTTGCACCATCACTTAGCCTAGCTTTAGGAGATGTGTATGACACATTTGACCTTGACCTACTCTAATTCAAGTGTGACATTTCTGTTACAATTTGGCCTTCAAACAGACAGACATGTCAGTTTTTAACTTGAAAGGGAATAAGTTATTAAATAAAGCAAAAAATAAATAAATAAATAAAATAAAAGGGGGGAACTTGATACATTTTTCAACTGCATGCATTATATTGTTTAAAACCTCATAGAACTATAGTAAGAAAGCTGTATGACATAACATGAAATTGCAGTGATTAACACCATTAGTAATCTATGCATTGTCATTGTTACAGCTGGTAATTACCACAACTTAAAAGTAGCAATACACAAGCATTCAAGGAAACACTAATAAGAAAATTAAAAATGAAAATTGAGTATCCTACCATGTAAGCAAGCATTGCTACCCCTTCACCCTCATTACTCCACAAATGATGATGATGTTTTTGGCTCTGAGGCCACAAATTATTGTGTATGACAAAATGACATAATCTTTTGGGCATTACCTTAACAGACAGCATAGTTCAGTCTTCTTCTCTTCCATAGAAGCTTCTCTGGAAGTTGAAAAGTAAGATACACAAAACAGTGGTGCAACCAGTATGGTACAGAAACCTCGGTATTAAAGGCAGATCAGTTGAGGAAGCTAGAGGTGATGGAGATGAAGTGCCACAGATGGTTGGTAGGATGCACACTGTCGGAGAGGCAAAGAAATGAGGACATAAAAGCAGAAGCTAAAGTATCTTCAATTGCAGAAATGGTCAAAGAGAATAAATGATGGTGGTTTGGGTACATGTGCAGAAATGCAGAAGACAGTCTGGTGAAGAAGACTTAAGACAGACAAGATCAAATGAGGGCATCCAGCAAAGAGGTGGATGGGTTGTGTGAAAGAAGATCTTCAACAGTCAGGCATTCGTATCAAAAAAGGCAAGAGTATTGCATTGAACTGAGAGACATGGTGAGTTGGCACAACACCCTAACCTTATGTAGAAAGTGGGAAAAAGAGGGTTGTTGAAAATGATGATGATGACTTTCCTTAGTGGTGTTCTTACATCTTTTAGGGTGGGCTCCTACTCATCTATCATTATTGGCTGTGTCTGGGGCAGTGCAGTTTCTGTGGGGTTTTCTTCATTCAGAAGCTGCTGCAAATACTCCTTCCATCTGCCTTTGATGTCCTGTGGACTAGTGAGCAGGTTGTTGCTGGCGTCCCTTATGAAGGGTGTCTGACTATAGTCTTTAGCTTTCTGTCTTTGCCTTGTAACCTGATCCAGAAGCTGGCAGACTGCCTCTGATGCCTTGCTCTTGGCCATTGCAACTCCTCTCTTAGTGTCTTTGTTAGCCAACCAGTATTTCTTCTTAGCCTTGCACATCTTTTCTGTCTTACACTTTTTCATGTACTCTGTTTTTCTTTTGATGACATCCTGGACTTCTGCATTCCACCCCCAGTTTTCCTTTGCTGCCTTGCTTCCATAGCTGGCTCAGCCACATATCTGTTCTATAGTCCTTACATATGCTGTTTTGATGTGCTGCTGTTCTTATTTAACTCCAACTTTTTGCTCTTCTTCTTGAGGTGTTAGAGCCATGAGTAATTTCTTGAAAGTTTGAAGTTTCTTTCCAGTCAATGTCCAAGTCTTCAGCCTATTCTCTGTTAACCTTAGAGCCTTCTCTGACCACTGCTTCCAAATTACTGTGGCAACCAGTGGTTTATGCTGTAGGCAGACTGCTTCAAGGGGATGGCTTTGCAATTGCTGATTCTACCCCAGTGCTCTTTCTTTACTAGGAAGAAGTCTACCTGAGTTTTATGTTGGCCACTCTTGTATGTGATCTTGTGACTGTCTCTCCTGCTGAACCATCTTTTTCACATAATAATCATGTATTTATGTGGATATTTTACATGGGTGCATGAGTTACAAACACAAGCATGAATGTCCTGCCCTTTGTGCATGCAAAACAGGTATTTGACATCAAAATTTATAATTGTGTAGAGGTGATTACAGTTAGGTGAAATTGTCTCAGCACTAGAAAGTTTTCATAGAAAAAATAGCCACATTCCTGATAAATATGGTTTGATCACATTTCATGAGGGACAGAAAAGTTTTGAATATTCCATGTTATTTATTCCTTAAACTCTTGGCCTTGTAAGTGGAACTGGGATAATTCTATTAACTCGACATACTTGTCCCATAATAAAGGTATGGCTATTCTGATATAAAGATAGAATTACTAATCTATGTGTAATAAAACTTCAGCCCCACATTTTTTCCCTAAGATGTAACTGATAACAGAGTTTTGTTTTTTAATTTGCAGGGGAAGGTTAAGATGCCTGTGATAAAGAAGCTGATAGAGCTGTTGACAGCGCAGTCCATTCTGATGTTAGCCTGCGTTTTCCTTGCAGTTCCACCTTCAGAAGGTAAGATCAAATTGGTTTTCCTTGTAGACCTCAGTAAAAATTGAATCTACTACATTCAAAACAGATGTTCAGTGACTTGTTACTGGATATTTGACTAGTGACCATTAAAAGTTTATCTTTTTTACTTTTTATTTAAGAATTTATGAAACTCTACCCCAGCTTATCTTCCCTCAGTGAAATAAAGAACACATAAAATATTACACTAGAAACTGAGTGCTATTATTACTATCTGATAAGGATACCCCAGTGTATGAGAGCTCATTGTGAAACTCATCTGTTTTATGATACTACTTTTATTTGCAAAGCTTGACCATCACCTTCTTAACCTGTACAGTGTATACATTTGTAGTAATTGCTGATATGTAATCACCATCTTCAGATGTAACTGATCCATCCATTTATTGCACAGCACATGGGAATGCATTTTTATAAGAAAATTATGACAAGTATATGGATATAACACAACATAAACTAGTTTTTTTGGACAAAATTCCCAAAGATATTCTTAAGCTCCTTGTGTGTACTATGCACACTTGTGCAATAAGTGCAAACACTCTGTAACATGATAATGTTGTACAATGACACACTATGCAACATCGTAGTGCTGTACAATGATACACTCTGTAACATGATAGGGTTGTACAATGACACACTGTAACATTGCAGTGCTATGTAATGGCACACTCTGTAACAGAAGTTGGAACAGGTCGGTTAAGATTAATTATCTGTGAATTGAGGGGTGAAACTAGGAACTAAACCTATGGGGTTTCCAGTAAAGCATTTCAAAGTTTTACTGGAAAAGCTTACCAAGACTCTGACACAACTTGCTGTGAGGGAAAGATTAGTTTACTTTTGATTTCTTGTATTTTGTATTACTTTATTGCCTTTTCTAGTTTGTATACTGTAATTTGTTTTCTTTACACTGTGTTTTACTTGTATTCTGCTATGAATGCATATTAAAACTTGGAAGGACATCACAGCTGTGTCTTTTGTGAGTCATGAAGACTTTTTCCAATCCTCCCACCATGTAGCTGTTGTGTTCCTAAACACAACTGTCTTTCTAGTTGCTTGCCCCTTATGTTAATTTGACCACATATGTCCTTCCCTCTCACCTTTCACTGGCTTTTGCAAGCACAAAGTTATAATTTTGTGAAATCACTCCCCTTCAACTATTTAAATGTATTAGTCATCCCACTGTACTCCAAAGAACCAGAAAAGAAAAGTGTCAACCCCCTTTCAATCTGTCTTGCTCTTTTAAAATTAGTGGTTCTCCACTTATACAGCTGAAGTATTAGTTACCCCTTTTTCAAATCTAACTGCTTATTGCACACTGCAGTATTTATAAAAGTAACCATTTTTTTTCATTTTACCTTTAAACATCTATTGCAAGACAACCAGTTATTTGAGAACCAACATTCTGCCTCTCAGTAGTTATCTTGGGATTAGTACTTCTGTTTTTTACTGGTGAGAGAAGGAACAGAGTGTGTTGATTCCTGACTGTTTCGCATTGGACAGTGAGTGTCTGTGCTTAAAATTCCTGATTGGTCTGGTTGTTATTTAAGGCATCTACCAGGAAAAAGGCTACAACTAGCCTACAAAACCTTGCATCATCTAGGGCAATACTGTGAATTATCAAACAGACTGTGGCCTGCTTCTCATCTTGGGATTGGTGCTAATGTTTTGCTTCTGGTTAGAGAAGAAGCAAAGGAGCATTGTATCCCAGAAGAGTGAAGCTGTGGTGCGACCAGCACTAATAGTAGCCAAATAGTAGCCATTCACATGACTACCCTCTTTTTATCATTCGTGACAAGCTAACTCTTTGTTTTCAGTAAGTACTGATTGATTTGTTTCTAAATTCAGAATATCTGCGTAAATACTTCATCCTTAAATTTTCAGGGTCTGTGTATCAGTTTCCCCTCAAGTGTTTGTCTGTCCCCTATACAGATTCAGACCCCTTGAGTGACATTTTTCCTGTAAAAGCATGATTGAAATTTCTTCAATACCTAGTTGCACACAAGACAACTAGTTTGCAGTGACAAGCACTGTCCCCAGAGTTGCAAACCAAATACTCCTGACATTGCTTTATATTCTCACTCTAGCTATCTAATCAATAAAAAAGGCTCTGTTGCCATGGCTATGAACTTTCCCACTGTCTCCGTTACCAGCTTGGTGGATATGGGCATCCTGAGGCAATGTAGAAATTGCCTCATGTTTACTGACAACCAGTTAATTCTCAAACAAACTGGTATGGTATGTGAGAGATGTATTTACACAATGTCACTGGAGACAAACCTCTTACATAAAAGTACTCCTAATGTCAATAAGGCTGTCAGTAGTACACACACCGCACCCATCACACACAATTCAAAGCAGATATATAGACCTACATATGCTGAGGGACTTAAATGTTGCCTTCCTAGACCATAAAAAACTCCTAGATGAAGTACACATAGCAAATATCCTCAGCAGCCCCAAATGCACTCTTTCAAAACAACACCCACATCAACACATAGAACCACATCTCATGGCGCCTCTATCTCTAAGCCCATAAGGCAAGCCACCATACAATCCAACATTCAGGTCATTGGAGACTCCATTGTGAGACACACTGATGTCATTCTCACCAGGCTGATTAAGGAGAAATTCACAGTCAGTTGTTTACCTGGAGCTAGGATCCATCACCTTACACATGGACCACAAGGACCAGTATGACTCAGTCATAGTCCATGTGGGATTAAATGACCTGAGATGTACCTCCCTAGACTATATGAAGCGAGACATCATGGAGTTCTCAGAATATGTGTCTCAGGCTTGTATGAGCCTAGCATTGAGCAGCATTTTACTTTTTCCAAGGATGATGCCACAATATGAACAAAAGATGATTGACTTTAATAATTGTCTTAGTTTCTGGTGTCATTCTGAGGGAATGCAATATTTGTCATCTTGGAAGGAAATGGTCAACAGACCATGCTGCTTTGCCAGCGATGGTCTGCACATCTCCCCTCTAGGCTTTTGAATATTAGCTAAAACATTATCTTCCCTTGTAGGGCCTTTTTAGACAATGCCAAACTGAAAGTACTTCCAACATAACAAATCAAAACCAAGAAAATCTATAGGTATTACTGCTCAATACTAAGAGTCTAAACAAAAAAAAAAAATTCCACTCCCTAAAAGCTCTCTTCACCCTACAGAATGCTGATGTCTGTGCAGTCACTGAGATATGGTTTAAAGCCACAAAGAGTACACCAACAGTGCAAGGTTATAATGCCTTCTACACATTTAGACCACCTACTACACAGACAGGGACTAAAGGTGGAGGTGTCTCTATTTACATCAAAAAATAAATATACCGCAAAGGTGGTCAGACACGACAATGCACTTGAGCTGCTCCATGTTGAAATCACCATAGGCAAAGTCCAATATCACTTCCTTGCCAGGTATAGGTCCCCTTCTATGACCCAGGAAACCCATACCAAGTATTTAAACTTATTACAAACACTAACCATCCAACCAAATACCATATTCATGGGTAATTTTAATTACCCAATTATTAACTGGGAATCCTATATGATACCAAATGTGCAGGCACAGAGGTTCCTGGATTTTGTAAACACAAATTCTCTGAACCAGATAATCAATGCATTGACCAGGGGAGCAAACATACTGGATCTTATCCTCACTAATATGGGAGAGTGCTGTAATGTCTTCCCTAGTAAGGTCATACCATAAAATAGTCTCCATTGAAGTAAAAATAAAACCTGGACCCCCCCCCCCCCCCCCCAATTGTCAAAGGACAATTTGTGAGGGGAAGTAGAATGACTAGTGCAGAAAATGATTTTTATAACGAATGTGAGGTACTTCAAAAGATGTTCCTAGAGAGAGGGTACCCATTGAAAATTATAACAAGTATAAGAGAAGAAGTGGTCAATGGAAGACCAAATAAGTTTAAACCTATTATGAATGATAGGGAATATACGGTTATAGAAAAGCAAGGTGAGCAAGGTAAAAAATATGAGCAAGCACTAGTTTTAGAATACAATGGAATAAATAATTTTGTAAAACAGATATTTTTGAGAGAATGGGAAAGATTTGTTTCCATTACAGACTTAGAAAATCTTAGAGACATTCCCCACAAGATTATTTATAAAAACTCTAACAGCATTAAGAATATTTTAGAAAACAGGGCAGGGAACATGCAAAGTAAGGCAAAAGTGGGTACCTACAAATGTGGTCGGTGTAATCAATGTAAATACAGTTTTAATGTGGAAAAATATTTTTTGAGAAGTAGAAACAGATGGATAAGTGGTACAGATTATTTTAATTGTGAAACCAAAGGGATTATTTATTTGGCCATCTGTAAAATATGTGCCTCTTTTTATGTGGGTAAATCCGAAAGGAAGTTGAAAAAGAGGATATATGAACATATTTATGAAATATCAATAGGCAAAGAAACCAATGCACTATTTAAACATACTAAAGAATGTAAAAGTGCTACCTTTGGTTTTTTGGTTTTAGAAAATGTTAAATATGATATTAGAGGCGGGCCATGGGAAGATACCCTAGAATATAGGGACTTGTGGTGGCAAGTAACACTGCAGGCAGATCATGCCCCAGGTCTGAATGATTTTATATCTACAAAGCCACTTTTAAAATTAAGAGCAGCTAAACTCTAAAGAAATTTGGAAAACATTTAAAACATTGGCCACCAGATTGCATTAGACTTGGTCACAGAACCTTGTGTATGAACAGAATTCCTTTTGAACTGAAGTTTTATGTATTTAATATATTTTCTCCCTTTTTATTTTGTTTTAATACAAGGATTTTATGAATATTTCAACATTTTTTAATATATTTCTTGTATTACTATTTGTAACAAGGAATTATTCAGATACCCTTATAATGTAAAACAAAAAAAATCATGCAGTACCTTTTAAGATGTTTCTCCTTCATTGACAATACATATGGTTGTGGGCTTTTAAATGTTTAAATTAACCCGTTCTTTTATTGGTTAATTGGTTTATTACTTATTTGATCTAGTATAAATAAGGGATTTGTGTGTATGGTATTTTATCTGAGGAAGTGTATACATCAGGACGAAAACGCTGTGGTTAATCTACAAGGCGTTAATGTTTTTTTGCCTGGCTGTGCATTTTTTAACAATAAAGTTGATTTCGGATGGTACTTTGTTTCCTCCTTTTTTGCACCTTTGACATTCTTTTGTTGGTAAATTTGGGTGCATTTTCCACTTTGTAACTTGGTTTATGTGGTTAGAAGGGTTATCAGAATTACAGGCATTCCAGTCAATATTAAAGTCGCCTAGGACAATGGTTTCTTGAGGATAGTTAATGGACAGCTAGCTGCGGATATTTTCAAGGGAGTTGATGTTATTACCTGGAGGAAGATATGAGCATAAAATATAGATGGACATACAAGTATTTAGTTGTAGTTTGGTGAAAAGAATTTCAGAACTGGAATTAGCTGGAGGACAAGTGTCTAGTAGTGTAAGTTGAAGCCCTGTTTTATATATTAAGGCCACGCCCCCTCCCTTCTTGTTAGGGTGATCTACTCTTAAAATACTATATCCTGGAGGTGTGATTTCATAGTCCTGGGTAGATGGTTTTAGCCATGTCTCAGTTAAACATAGAATGTCAAAGTCGTGTACCTCATGTAGGGCATGAAGGTGAGTTATTTTATTGTTAATACTACGTATATTTAAATGAGCTAATTAGAGGGAGCTAGGAGGCTTTGTAGAGTTGTGTATGGAAGAGGAAGAAGGACTGCTTGTGTAGGTAGGGGTGTTATTGGTAGGGCCAGGATTGGGATGAATGTCACCATCTATAAGGAGGTGAAGGTGTAATCTGTATGTGTGAATAAGAATAAGATTCAGTAAGTTATATGCTCTCTTGACTTGGTAGTTTTTGTAAGAAATATGGGTGACTCTATGATACATTGGGAGGAAATAGTTGGTTGTACATGTTATGTTTATGTGTTTCAGGCTGGAAGGGATGTTTGTTTTGAGGGCCGGTGGAAGTTAGAGCAGTGAAGATGTTCATAGGTTGTTAAGATATAGGGAAGGAAAAGGAGAATGAGAATTGAGAAAAGAAGTAGGGGTGTAAGGTATGGAAATGTAGGTGAAATAGGCATAGTGCTGAAGAAGTAGAGAGTGGGGAGTGAGAAGGTGAGAGTAGATGATGTAATGGTAGGAGTGCTGAGCAAGATGGAAAACCTTAATGAGGTGTGCATTGTGATTGGCTGTTAGGGGAGTAGGAGTGGTTAGAGAGGTATAAGGCTAGATGCAGTGGGGCTGGGTGGAATTTGGGGGTAGGGTAGGGGAGCGGAGTGAGCCCACAGGGCAAACGGAGTGGGAAGAACCAAGTAAGGAGGAAAATCAGCCTGTGAAAAACAATCAGTGGAAATGCTGACTGCTAGAGGTAAGTTTAGGTGCACGTAGGTAAAGGAGGTAATAGATTCAGTAATAGTCTGGGTAGGTTGGGTCGATAGGTAGATGAAGGTGAAAAATGGAAGCTTAAAGTAGGTCTAGGCAGAAATACGTTAGATATACAACTAGTTACGTGCAATGAAATAAGTAAGGTAAAACTAGTTTCCTGACTGTTTCAAAAATGAGAGAGTGGGCTAGATGTATAAGGAAGAGGGTGACATCTAGTGGGTAAAAACTATAGTACAATAATAACACTTGGAAGGAAAGAAGTGGATCTAGTAGTAGGGGAGAAAAATAGTAAAGCAAAGTGAAGGATGTGAGAGGGGGAAGGGGGGAGGTAAAGAAGTAGAAAATAGTATGGCTGCTGGCTATCTTGGAAAGGTAGGGTTATTAAATACACATAATGTTTAGACAAATATACTTTACATAAAGCAGCTAACATACTTTCTTGCTTTCTTGAGGGGATGAATTCGGGGAGAGGTTGGCTTCTATTCCTTATTGTAGGAAAAGGCAACAGGTACTATTGTTTAGAAGAAATCCTGGTCAGCAGATAGGGCAGGTTCATAACCATAATGCAGGACAGGCAGCTTGCCAAGCTGGGTAAACAAGGGAGAAAGAAGACAAGGTAGTAAATAAGCCATATAGTTACAGTAAGCCAAGTAAAATAGGAAAATATAAATGGTTCTAACCAGAGAATATTACAACAGATAAGGACTGACACGTATTAGTATGCAACAGTACTAATCCAATGATAACAAGCATATAGGCTCTTAAGACAGCTCAGGTAGGTTCAAAACATACAGTACAAAATGACTGTGGCTGTAAAAACCTAGAGAAAAGCAGTGTAGTTATTTGAAAACTCGTCAGTAATGTGCCAAGTTCCACAAGCCCACTATTTTGTCATTCTCAAACCATCAATACATAGAGAAAAGTGGCTACCGCAAATAGATTGTATAACCTTTCACAATAAATACATAACCTTTCAGATAAACCCCGTTAATAAGTATAGCCTATCAAATAGACGCATATCATCATTAAATAATGTAGAGACTTATGAGGTAGAAAAGCTGGGCTGGGAGATGAGGCTATGACTGTGCGATGCTAAGCCCCAAGACCGGCTAACTAGTTTAGCGTGTGTGAACAGACTGTCTTAAAATGCTGTGAAATTTGATTCTGAGACTGTAGAAATATAGTGTTTATGCAAGGCAGTCTCTAAGTTAAAGCACTAGTTTGACTTGATGTTTACTATAAAATAAGGTATCAAATATGCTGGAGAGTATCTATGGTGTTAAACATAAAGCGGTTCCACGTGGACCATGCATAACCAAATGGCCTATTACTGCGAGAGTTACACCAGCATACTTGAGATAACAGACAATAAATGGGTGAAAAAAGTCTTTGCGAGTAGTTAATTAAGGCAAAAATGCTATCTAAACTAGATATATTTGTATGGATAATTGTAAACGCCACGATCTAATAAATGTACTAAACACCAGAGGTTAAGGTTACTTAAGTTCCACCAGAGAACACAAAGGTAGGTAGCTGGGGACAGCAATAATTAGCCAAGCCCCATCAAGTATATATGAAACAGATAACAGTGAAATGTAAATTCTACACTTTCTGGGCTGAAGTTACAAGCTAGTAGACAAAACAGCGATAATTAAGCAAACATTACAACGTATCCTTTTTAAATGAATAGCAATCTAATTGCTGTCCATACACTTTCAAAGGCAAGATGCAGTTACACATTCAACATTGATAGAGCAGTTTGCAACACATTAAGGCAATATACAGGTAAAGTAGTATGGAGATGGGCAGGGGAAAGGTGAATGAAGGAGTTTATTTATTTATTTATTTATTTTACATTTGTTGACCGGGCTAGTCTGGCTGGATACATGCCCATTTTCAGCAGAGGCCCGATGAGAAAAGCTCCACTATATACTAGAAGGTAACATAAAAACAGTACAACGGGATGCAAAATTATAAGCATGACAAGAAAATTAGTCCAATGTAGCATAGTAATGGCACTAAAGCAAATTGACAATAGCTATAATTAGCAAAACTTAAACGAAACTATAATTAGCAAACTTAACAAAGCTATAGCTATAACATAGAATGGAGAAAAATGAGAAGAGGGTTGGATGCTCAGGTCAGTCAGGGTTTGAGCAGGGCATAGCCAGTGAGACTTAAAATAGTTCCTCAGTCGTTTCTTGAAAAGTTGAGAAGAGCCTAGAGAGGTCAGTTCTATGAGAAGTTTATTCCAGTATGAGCCAATGGCGTTTGTAAACAAGGAGTCACCAGCTTTGTTGTGTGTTTTGAGAGTGGCAACTAGTAGTTTGTTGGCTGAATGAAGGGAAGTAAGATTCCTGTAAGGGACAACAAGGTTATTTAGTATGGGTGTATTAGAAGGGTAGTAGAGGATTTTATAGGTGATGACTAATTGATGTAGGAGAATAAGATTTTGGAGTTCGAGCCAGTCAAGCTTTTTGAGGTTAACACAATGATGGGTGTGAAATGGGGAACCTGTGGCAAACCTGGCAATGCTATGATAGGCCATGGCAAGTTTCTGAAGGTTAGATTTTGAAAGGTTTATAAAGGATGGGGAGGCACACAATAGTGTGGAGATGAGATGAGTTTGGGCTAGAGACACCCTTGTAGATGCTGTTAGAAAGGGCTTAAGTCTATAAAGAGCACCAATCTTTTTATTAACAACTTTGATGGTTAGGTCAATGTGGTAATCAAAGTTTAGTTGATTATCTATTGTGACACCTAGTAGTTTAGTGGAACAGTCAGGTGTAATGATAGTGCCATTGTCAGACATAATTGAAAAGGAGAGGGGGGGATTTAAGGGTAGGAGAGAAAAGTAATAGTTTGTTTTTTTTGGGATTAAGGAGGAGACAGATATCTTGGAACCATTTTTCTACTGCTGTAAAGACTTGTTGGGTAGAAGAATGAAGTTCAGCTGGGGAAGCAGCAGAACAGATGAGAGTTGAATCGTCTGCGTATTGAATACATGTGGAAGTGGGAAGAGAGGTAGACAGGTTATTTATAAATATGGAGAAGAGAAGGGGTCCTAAGATGGATCCTTGAGGGACACCGATAGTGACTGGGAGCTGAGAGGAAAGATGGCTGTCCCAGAGGACTGCTTGTTGTCTATCTTTCAAGTAGGAGTCAAACCAGTGCAATGCCAAAGGTTCGAGAGAGAGACATTTCAAAGTGTCTAGCAGAAGGTGATGGTTCACCATATCAGAGGCTTTAGAGAGGTCAAGAAATAAAGCAGAGGAGAAGAGATTGTTGTTGCAATTTTTGTTGATAGTGTCTGAAAAGGAGAGAAGAGCAGTGGAGGTGCTATGGAAAGGTCTAAAACCATGTTGGGAGTCAGAAAGTAGGTTATTATGTAAACGATGATGTAGAAATTGTTGGTGTATACAACGTTCCATAAGTTTAGATAGAGGTGATAATAAGGCTATAGGACGGAAGTTGGAAAGTTCATTAGTGTTTCCTCCTTTATGCAGAGGAATGATATGGGAGACTTTCCATAGGGAAGGAATAGTAGATTCAGTTATTGTTCTATTAATTAAGATGGAGACTGGGTATGCTACTTCAGCTGCTGCAAGCTGCAGATATTCAGCTGGTAGTAGGTCGGCTGAAGGAGTGCATGGTTTGAGTTTTGAGAGTAATTTGTGTATATAGGTTGTGGAGACTGTACCAAATGTTAGAGTGGGGGTGTTATTTTGAGGAGAGGTCATTTTGAGGGAAATGTGGGGAATCATGGTCTTTGCTAGAGAGGTGACTGTTTCAGAGAAGAAGGTGTTGAATGTACAGGCTATTAAGTTGGGTGGAGTCTGCACTAAGCTAGCTGGAGTAGGTGTTTTGGTATTGCCTGGATGGAGCAGTTTATTGATTCCGGACCAGAATTTTTGGGGTTATGATTTTGATTTTGTTGGTGTTGAAGGTAATAATTTATTTTATCAAGATGGGTAAGTTTGTTTGTAGTGTTTCTAAGGTATTTGAAGTTTTGGTGGTCAGTTGGGTTGAGTTGACAAGGACAAGGTTACATCTCTGAGGAAGGGTAATGGGGAAAAAAAATCTTTATGATGCACTGATACAGAAGTGTATTAGTGTCCATAGTCTCCATATTATCTAAATGTCACACAAAATCTTTCTCTTAAAATTCCCATTTTAAATTCTTTACACTACAGTGCATTTCTGGGTTTCTAGACCATGGGGATAATTCAATAAGTCCTACACAGAGCAATTCTCCATGTAGGAATAGTGGCGTGACCCAAACATGGAGTCAGGAGGCCAAGCGATTCAGGAAAATAGGCTGGGTTTGTGCACGAGCCTCCCAGCACTGGCCAGACACAAAGGCAACTGCATAATGCAAATCACCTGATTTGCTGGTGGGAACCATGCAAATGAGGTGAATTTGTGATCCAGGAAGTAGACAGGCATCTGTGTAGGAGTCGTGTCTGCAGGAGAAATGTATGCAATTAACAACCATGTACAGGAATGTAAAAATAAAAAAAGTGGCCATGACAACTCAAGTAAAAACATGTATTAGGTGCAGTAGACAAGTCAATGGCCAAAACTGTGGCCATTGGCATTTAAAACTGATGCAATTAATGAGAAATCAAAGCTTTTTTAACACATATGACAGGTTTAAGCAGTGCTCAGTGACACACTAACATAATAGATCATAAAATAAAAAATAAAATTGCAAAATATGAGATATAAAGCTAAAGTGAAGTTTTCAATTATACTGACTAGTAGGCAGAGTCATACAATGACAGGTTATAGTGGTTGCTAAGGACATAGGCTCTGGTGTAATGCAGTAGTTAGGGTATACACAATTGGGTGTATGTAAATGAGCTAAGTTTAATGAATAGCAAAATGGGCCACTGTGTCCGCAGGTAGCTAACCGTGTAGGGGCTACAACGTGGTAATGTAGGCAGAAGAGGCAGCTGACATGTTGACATGACAAAGGGTGTGTGTCATGGTTTGTGTAAGCATATTGGAGCTCAGTGGCTCCTGTTTGTGCTCAACTAAGCACAGCTAAGCAGGGGGCTGTGTCTGAGGCTGCTAAGCTGTGCTTAGCTGGTTAAAGAAATGCTGAGCATTCTCATGTACAGAGGAGGGCCCTTTCTGCTCAGCAATGTTTACACTATCTCTGCAGGTTTGTGCAGAGTGCCGCGGGGCTTAGAACTGGAGGAAACTGAAATAAATAAATAAATAAAAGAAAATAGCTGAGAAAAAGCAATCAATTATAAATGACTAATAAGCCCTCTGCCACTCACAGTGGGCCATTCAAGCCCCTCAATAATGTAGCTGGCAGGTGGAATATATACTCAGCCAATCACACAGGCTGCATCTGCAGCACACCAGTATATAGTATGCAGACACCCTTCAATCTGATTTTCCCACATACTCTGCACCATTGGAGTACATCCTTGGAAATTATAACTGACAAAATGAAAGGGGCTGTAGCTGCTTTGCTACATCTCTACATACTACAAGATGAGGGAAGTGATGAAGATGATGCTGACTACTGGCCCAGACTGAGGAGGAGAAGAATGTTCAGGCCCAGGATAACCTTTCAGGGGCTACATGAGATGGAGATAGTAGAGCACTGCAGAGTGGAATGAGACATACTACAGCAGCTCACCAAGCTCTACTGTCCTCACCTCAGATTCAGAGCCAACAGAGGGGAACCCATCCCAGTGGAAACAAAGGTATGTGCAACCTTAAGAATACTAGCTACAGGTACTTTCCAAAGACCTACTGGGGACATCATGGGGTCTCACAGGCATCCGCATCCAGGGTACTCCACCAGTTCCTGGATGTCATGCTAACACATGCCAGTGAGCACATTTATTTCCCCAACACCCCTGATGAGAGGGCCACCAATCTGCATCTCTTTAACCATGTAACACACTACCCAGAAGTACTGGGTGCCATAGACTGCACTCATGTACACATTGAAGCACCACCTGGTGAGGAGGGTAGAGTCTACATCAACCACAAGGGCTATCGCTCAATCAACTGCCAGGTCCTGTGCAATGCCCAGGGCATTATCATCAATGTGTCTGCTGTCAGCCCTGACAGTTATCATGACACATCTGGCATGCCTCACACCTCTACCAAACATTTGCCAGGGGGGATATCCCATCTGGCCATCTAGTGGGTGTGCTGGTTATGCACTGGAAACATGGATAATGACACCAATCAGATATACACACCCACCCACTGAAGAATGCAATAATGAGGCACACGCACAAACTAGGAACATTGTAGAGCATGTGTCTGGGCTGCTCAAGTCACAGTTCCACTGCCTTGACATATCTGGTGGAGCCCTCCAGTACTCTCCAGCCATATGTGCACAAATGTCCATAGTATCTGTCATGTTACACAATATGATCCTGTGGTAACAGCTGCAGCAGAACATCACAGGGAAGGGGGACATAGCCCCCCACCATTGTCAAGGTCCCCACAGGCACAAGGGGACTTGGAGGATGAACCACCTCAGCTTGTCCCTATAGGCAGACGTAGGCATGCCCAGTACAGCCTGGCCTTGTCAAAGAGGCAATGCATAGGCACATACACTGACACCCTAGGGGCCAGGGACTGACACCTCAATCTGACTCGCACACAAAGTAAAAAGGACGCTACACACATCACACTACCTGTACCTTACCATGTATAGGCTGTGTACTGCATGCATCTGACAGAGTCAGCCCTGAAGCACTGTCCTTACAACTGCTGCAAGCACAAGGTAAGTCTCTCTTCTTAACAACAAATGAATGGAATAGTAGACTGTAGTAGCATATGCATGGTATTGCTGCATGTATGAAAGGGAATGGGGTAGGCTACTGGGATAGCATCAGCCAACTGATAGCTATGAGGTACAACAGGAAATATCTGCCAAATACTGCCTGCCCCAGAATATGCAGTAATCCCCAAGGGGCCAAAATTCACTGCAGTATATGTGAAGGTCTAAGAAACTGTGGGGTCATAGGTCACATGCATGGATGTCAATGTTGGAGTCCCATACACATCTCTCAGCCTCTCACAGCAAGTCATCTTTACAAAGCCATAAAGAAATGTGTGGCAAAGGCCCACAAATAGGGACAGTTATGAAATATTGCTCTGACAAACTTAGACAGTGATATTAGAACAGGTCTTGCTGTTTCATTAAGTCTCTGAAGGGTACAAAGTCTGAAATTCAAATGTCTGTCATTACTTATTAACTCCGATCTTTAATGATATGCCAGTATTTTCCAAGGCAACCACAATACTGTGCTAAATGGACCTGAAGTATGAAGCAAACATCTGGACAACCTGTGGTAATTTGTACAATTGAGAGGTATGCCCCCCTCCCCAACACACCCATGTTCCCATAGAAATACAGTAACATTTATGTTTGTAGGGTAATAGCAGCAGACCATACATTTCCACGGCTGTCCCAATCAACTTGCTAACTTGTTCCATATCCACAATATGCAGGGGTCAATGTGTTATGTCTGTGCATGGTAAATACTGTCAGGACATAGACAGCATTTACTGTTGGCTGTTGTGGCTTAGTGATCTAAGTAGAGTACTGTGGGTGACAGGGTCTGTGGTTCAAGACTGGCCGTGCCAACTGTTTTGTTTGTCAGCTATACCTATGTCATTTTGTCTCAGCTATCACACCAGGCATTTGTGGGTGATACCTATGGTAGGAGTTGTACACACTTTCTAGAAGTCACTATTTGTTACTGCAGGAAAGCTGGACAATGGAGGGACAGAGGGCCACACATATGGACAGTACACAGCTCCAACTAACCTACACAGTGCCTAGTAGAACAGCAGGTTGTGACAAGTCAGTGTATTACCAGGTTATAAATGGCTGCCACGTTACTTTGTCAGTACTGACAACAAGTTAGTCGGCACCATCCATAGCCCTGGAATGACAGGGTGTCACAGAATGCCCACACGTATGCCTCACATATCTGTTCTGCTCCTCATAACATTGCATTTGTTTACCAAACTATGTACAAAACAATAAAGGTTGATGTGAAACATCAATGGCAGACAGTTGAGAAGCAGATGTCATACCCATAAGAAAATGCAAGCTAATACAAAACCGTTCTACTAACTGTCTACACTTGGAAGACAACAGTAACACCCTGTCCCCATGTCTGGGCTTGTGTCTGACTGTTATATATGGGCCTGTCTAGACGTCAGTCTGTAAGAGTTTTCCAGCTATGGTCAACATGTGGCCTTATAATAACACTCCAACATAAACTGTCTGAGGAACACAGCAGATGTAGGGGTGCAATGATGGACAACCTGTTAAACAGGTGTAGAGGGTACAGTCTATGTCAACTGCAAGGGCTATCACTCCATTAAGTGCCAGGTCATGTGCAATGCCCAGGGCATTATTATCAATGTGTGTGCTGGCAACCCTGGCAGTTTTCATGACTCCCACATCTGGTATGCCTCACAGCTGTACCAGGCATTTTTCAGGGTGGAAATTCCATATGGCCATATAGTGGGGGATGCTAGTTATGCACTGGAACCGTGGATGATGACACCCATCAAAAATGCACACACACACACACACACACACACACACACACACACACACACACACACACACATACACACACATTGAAGAATGCCATAATAAGGCACATGCGCAAATTATTAATATTGTACAGCATGTGTTTGGGCTGCTCCAATCACTGTTCCTCTGCCTTGACATATATGGTGGAGGCCTGCAGTACTCTCCAGCCACATGTGCACACATATTCATAGCTTCTGCCATGCTACACAATGTGATCCTGTGGAAACAACTCCGGCAGGAACAGCACAGGGAAGGGGGACACAACCACCCACCATTGCCAAGGTCCCCACAGGCACAGGGGGACTCAGAGGATGAACCCCCTCAGCCTGTCCCTGTAGGCAGATGTAGGCATGCTCAGTATGCCCTGGACTTGGCAAAGAGGCAATCCATAGCACATATACTGACACCCTAGGGGCTCAGGGAATGACACCTCACTCAGACTCACATACACATAGTAAAATGGATGCCAGCCACATCACACTACCTATACCTTACCATGTATAGGCCATGTACTGCCTGCATCAAGCAGAGTTAGCCCTGAAGCACTGTCCTCTTGACTGCTGCTGGCACAAGGTAAGTCACTGTTATTAACAATAAATGAATGGGGTAGTAGGCTGTGGTAACATATGTATGGTATTGCTGCATGTATGCCTGGGAATGGTGTGGGTTACCAGTATAGCAACAGACAATGGACAGCTATGTGGGACAGCAGGAACTCTCACCCAAATACTGGCTGACCCACAATATGTAGTAGGTCCTAAGCCAACAAAATCCACTGCATTATGTGAGGGACTTACAAACAGTGGGTTCAAAGGACAAATGCATGGATGTCAATGTTGGAGTCCCATACATAGCTCTAATCCTCTTACAGTAAGAAATATGCACAAACCCATAAACAAATGTCGGGCAAAGGCTCAAAAACAGGGAAAAGTCACGATTATTGCTCTTACAAATATAGAAAGTTGCTAGAATAACAGCTGTTGCAGTAGCATGAATTCTCTGAAGGTCAAGAAGTCTGAAACTCAAATGTCTGTCATTACTTTCTAACTTCAGCCTGTAATGAATTTACCGTTATTTGCCACACTGCTCCATTATGAAAAATGGACCCAGATTATGAGCACAGTCTGTGAAGATGTGTACACATGAGATATGCCCCCCCTCCCCTCAACACAGCCACGTTCACATAGAAATGTAGTAGCATTTATGTCTGTAAGCTGATAGCAGCAGGCCACACATTTCCAGGGCTATCACAATCAACCTGATAACTTTTTTCATTTCTACAATATGCAGGGGTTAATGACAATGTGCTATGATATGTATGTTTGTGGTTAATAGTGTCAGTAAGTAGACACCACTTACTGGTGGCTGTTGTAGCTTACTGGTCTAAGTACAGTACTGTAACTTTTAGGATCCATGGTTGGAGACTGATCATAGCAACTATTTTGCATATCAGCTATGCCAATGGCAGGGGTTGTACACACTGGCCAGAAATCAATATTTTTTTACTGCAGGAAAGCTTGACAATGGAGGGACAGGGGGCCACACATGGACAGTACACAGATCTGAATAACCTACACAGTGCCTACTACAACAGCAGGTTGTGACAAGTCAGTTGAGTGCCAGGATATAAAGGCTGCTATGTCACTGTGTCAATACTGACAAGTCAGTGGGCACCATCCATACATGTGGAATGACAGGCTGTCACAGAATGTCCACACGTATGCCTCATATATCTGTTCTGCTTGTCGTAACATTGCATTTGCCTGCCAAACTATTGGCAGACCAATAAAGGTTGATGTGAAAACAGCAATGACAGACAGCAGAGATGCAGATATCATACCAATAAGTAAATGCAAGCTAATAAAAAACATTCTACCAACTGTGTATGTTTGGAAGAGCAATATTAAGAGCCTGCTCCCATGTCTAGGCCTGTGTCTAACTGTTATATATGGGCCTGTCTAGATGTCTGCCTGTAAGGATCTGAGAGCTATGGCCAACCTGTAGACTTACAATAACAGTACAACACAAACCATATGAGGACCAAAGCAGATGTATGGGGCACAATGATGGACAACATGCTAAACAGGTACAGTCAGAGGTGTGAGGTCTGTAACCCTGTGTGGGATGTTACGACATCTACCCCACTAACGCCATAAGTACAAATACATAACAGCAGCAACTGTCGACAAAGGCCATAACTGCACTACAGAAGGACAAAGTGACACATATAAGGCAAAGGGAACCACTGGCCAGATAAACATAGAATGCGCACAATAGAAAAATTTCTACTGCAACATAGTTCCCTGCAGTGTATGGGGTCAATAAACAAATGTCTGTCAGTGCTCCCTCACATTACTCTATATTGATCTGCCACTCACATACCAGGAAATCACAGTGCTATGTAGAATGTTCCACACATATTATGGAAAACTCTGCTCAGTCCAATGCACGCTGTACCCACCCCAGGATATGACTCAGTTAATAAGGAGAGCACACAGCCAGCTGATTCCTCACACACTATATCATTGAGGTGCCAGACTGTTTTCACAGGTTCATCAGCCAATTAGCTTTAGCACACAAAATGCTGGACCGGACTAGAACTACCGCTGGAATGCAGTCAAACTCTTACTATTGAAGGTCTTACTGGGCATGCTCCTACACTTAGAGAATTACAGCCCATGTATAAACTGACATCTGACTATACAACTCTGTTGTCTGGATATGTCTATGCATACAGACAGCTATGTACACCTTAACTGTGTCTCCCAACTCAAATCAGACAACCATACCATGTTACTCATCCTATCATTCATTCAGACCCCAAGCAATGGGCAGCAAAACAAATGAAGGTGGAGTTGCAATATATATAAAAGACATACACACCTCTAGTCTGGTCAAACAGTATGATACACAGGAAATACTCCAGGTGCAGTTAATTGACAAGACCCCTATTCAAATCATAGCTAGCTACAGGCCTCCAACTCTGACTCAAGGTGCCCACTCCACCTATCTGGGCCTTTTCAAATCTATCGTGATTCAACCCTTTACCCTGATCCTGGGCGACTTTAACTATCCAACCATAGATTGGAAGAGATACTCATGCCAAAACACAAATGCCCAGAGATTCCTTGATTTTGTCACTGCAAATGCCTTGGACCAGTTGGTTGACACCCCCACAAGAGGTGAAAATATCTTGTATTTGGTATTAACTATCATGAGTAACCACTGCAGCATCCCTACGGTGTCATAATCCCTTGTAAGATCCGACCACAAAGCAGTCACTTTCAAAATCACCATCTCCCCTGACTCTCCTCTCCAGCTAGGGTCAAACAAAAAACTTCTCCAACGCTAATTACAACCTTCTGAGGGATGATATAAACAGCTTTACAACCCCCTCCCCCTCCACAGAAACTGGTACATATGTCCAAACTTACACCAAAGTACTATATGAGCATTTATATAGCTGCATGGAATCAGAAATACCAGACAGGACGAAATCCTTCTCCTCAAGGAAGAGTAAACCTGTCTGGTGGACATCTACGATAAATAAACTCTGTAATAAAAGGAAAAAAAATTGCTGTCTGGGACCAAGAAGGAGCAGGTGTCTAACTGGAAGTAATCTCTCCTTATCCTGAACAAGCAAATGAGAGCACTAGTGAAATCCTCCAAATTAAACTTCGAGTCCAAACTGGCCACATCTACTAAAGTCAATCATAAGGCCTTCTTCACATATGTCTGCAATCTCAAGGGAAGCACCCAGATCTGCTCAGAACTGGTGGTCAAGGACACCACACACACAATCCCTGTAGATTTAGCCAACCTGCTGGCAGACAGGTTCAGTGAAAACTTCAATCCTCTGTCCCCATCAGTAAAACAAGACATCCCCAGTATCTTCTCCCTTCCCCTTATCTCTAGGGAGCAAGTCACCACTGCCCTCTCAAAGGTAAAAACACAGCCTCCATGGGACCTGATAACATCCCAGGTTGCATCCTACATGAACACAGGCAGGAACTTGCAGCACCATTAGTTACCCTATTCAACCAACCCCTGAGTACTGGGTTTGTCCCAGCTGAGTGGAGAACAGCTACTGTCATCCCTTTGCAGAAATATGGAGCGTCCTCTGATCCAGGAAATTATGCACCCATCAACCTAACTAGCCTGACCTGCAAGGCCATGGAGCAGATTATCACGGACCTCATTAACAAGGACATTGGCAACCTCCAGACTCTTGATCCCACACAGTTTGGTTTTGTTAAGGGGAGGTGATGCCTGTTAAATTTGGTCGACTTCTTTGAGACAGTCAACAAGGCCATGGATGAAGGGAAGGCAATGCATGCACCTACCTTCACCTGGCCAAGGCCTTTGATACTATTCCCCAGTTGTATTAAATAAACTCTCTCAACTAGGCATCAATCCATAAGTTACCAGATGGATACCAAACTGGCTTACTGATAGAACCCACCTAGTCAAAATAGGGGAAGCCATCTCAAGTAGTAGACCCGTAACAAGCACTGTACCCCAGGGATCAATCTTGGGGCCTCTGCTGTTTGGGATATACATCTCAGAGGTGAAGGCCAAATCTAGTGGGCTATGGCTGACCAAGTTTACAGATGACTGCAAGCTGGGTGTTGTCATCAATGCCCCTAGTGATGTGGACATCCTCCAAGAGAGTCTCACCCAAACAAATGACTGGTGCCAGAGACATGGCTTCAAACCGAATGCCAAATAATGCATCATCCCTTTTGGGGAGAATGACATCCCCACAAATTATCAGTCATAAGGGACTTGGGAACCCAGGTTGATGGCAAACTGACTTTTGAGCACCATATTGCCTCTGTTGTACAGAAAGCTTTCTAAATGGCCCACCTCATTAGTAAGAGTATCTCATCCAGGGGCAAGGTGGTCCTATCATCCCTGTATTCTTCTCTTGTAAGACCAATTATTGAATACAATACCCCTTTCAGCATGTACCTCTCAAAGCAGTTGGAGAGACCACAGATATTACCCATCAGAGAGTCCAGGGCCTCAAACATTTACCCTACACAGATAGGCTAAAATCCCTGTCCCTCTACTCAGTCTCCTACAGACTCCACAGAGGTGACTTCTGTCTGGCATACAAAGCAATCTCAGACCCTGCCCTGATGGGACTGTTGCATATCCGTAAGTCAAGCTCCATTCCAATAACCCACACGTGAGACCTCAGCCTAGTCTGTGACATCAGTAAGACTTGTTGGCAGGATAGATTTGTGACCCAGAGACTCCCCCTTTTGTGGAACAGACTCCCTCTCCATGTAAGGCAGAGTACCTCATTAAACCTTTCTAAGCACAACCTGGATAACTGGATGGGGAACAGAAAATACACCCCTGGGATTCCACCTATGTCCCTGCTGGACAGTGGCATAGGGTGCTGACTTGTTGGAACATGGACTAATATATTGGCTAGGCTTGTAAAGGCTTCAGGGCCAATAGCCTAGTAACTTCTTATGATCCTATGATCCTATTACCTGCAGCTATCTGGAAATGGCACATATGTGATATATCTGCATCTGTTGAGTATGATAGACATACACACACACATATATATATATATATATATATAGGTAACATATACAAATATATCAATGATAGACAGGCAGGGACAGGGGGAGGGAGAGACAGACAGAGATGGATAGTCACAGAGAGAGACAGACAGACAGAGAGGGATAGAGAGAGAGAGAGACCCTGAAAGCATAGAGTGATGTCCTCATGCAGACATTTGCACACCAAATGTAACCACCAGCACATGCCAGTATGAAGGTTACTTCCATTGTCTAATAGTAGTGAGGTAGGGGTTGTAATCTCACCTCACCTGTCTTGTGTGTGTGTGTGTGTGTGTGTGTGTGTGTGTGTGTGTGTGTGTGTGTGTGTGTGTGTGTGTGTGTGTGTGTGGCTGTATTGGTAGGTTAAAGCATTGTGAGGCCTTTTCCACCCAGTAAACTTCCCATTGCCTACTTTACAAGGCGTGGTGATGCCATTCACCTAGGAAGGACCTTTGTACACTCCTTAGTCCTATAAGCTTTGTGACGCATGTGATAAATATGTAGCACTGTAGTACATATAACTAGATAGTTAGGGGCTCTAATTTCAGCACTGGTCACTGTGTGCGTGTTTGTAGGTTAAAGTATTTTGAGGCCTTTTCCACCCAGTAAGCTTCCCATTGCCCTACTTTATGAGACTTGATGATGTCATTCACCTTAGAAGTACCTTTGGGCACTCTTCAGCCCTATAAGCTCTGTGGCACACATGATAAATACTTAACACTATAATATATATAACTAGATAGGTAGGGGTTCTAAACTCAGAACTAGCAGCTGTGTGTTTGTAGGTTAAAGTATTTTGAGGCTTTTTCTACCCAGTAAACCTCCCATTACCCTATTTTACAAGGCCTGCTAATATCATTCACCTTAGAAGTACCTTTGGACACTCTTTAGCCCAGTAAGCTCTGTGACATACATGATAATTATGTAGTATTATAGTACAGAAAACTAGCTAAGTAGGGGTTCTAATCTCAGTCCTGGCAACTGTGATATTGTGTGTGTGTGTGTGTGTGTGTGTGTGTGTATGAGAGAGAGAGAGAGAGAGAGAGGTATAATTTGTGTGTCTGCTGGTTATACCACTTTGAGGCCTATTCCACCCTGGTGACCTCCATTGCATTACTTTATAGGGCCTGTTCATGTCATCCACCTTAGATCCACTGCTGGACACTATCTAGGCATATGACCTCCATGACACATGCAATAAGTTGGAAGCACTATAATACATACAACTAGGTAGGTAGGGGTCGGAATCTCAATACAGCCAACTATCCTACTGAATATGTGTGTGTGTGTGTGTGTGTGTGTGTGTGTGTGTGTGTGTGTGTGTGTGTGTGTGTGTGTGTGTGTATGTGTGTGTGTGTGTGAAGCACATCTCCTGTGGCTGTTGTGTGTGTTGGTTGTACCATTTTAAGGCCTGTTAACCCCCTCCTCATGGTATTACTTTAAAGAGTCTGCTGTTGTCATCCACCTTAGATGCATCATGTCTAACTCTACAGGCCATACCAGTCATCTGTACAGATTTATGCAGAATGTCCAGATGTTTGCAACATATATGTGGTCTCTGTATATAACAATGTGAGATTATGACAAATCATTGGCAAATATGCAACAGTTGCTGCATTGGCAACATATCAGCTTCAGACGTCATATCCATCTGAAACATCATGTTGATGCAAGAGCTGTTACCCTAGCATTTATCTAGGTTTGTAAGAGCAATATGTGAGAACAGTCCCTATTTTGTGTGGTGGATCCCACCATTCATGAAGGCATTCCAAAGATTAATTGGTGTAAGAGGTTGTGAGATATATCCTTGGCATATAATCTCCATGGTGCATACAATATCTACATAGTGCTATGGTACATGCAAATAGATAGGCAGGTGTTCTACTCTGACTATTACTAACTGTGTGAGAATATGTGTTTCTGTATGCATATCCTCTGTGAATGCCTTGCCTGTGTGTATGCGATGGTTATCCCATTTTGTGTGGCTGTTCCACCCTGTTAACTCCCCCATTGCCAACCTAGTCAGGGCCTCTACAGATGTCATCTACCATAGAAACACAGTTACACATTTTCTAACACAAAGGCACTGTGGTGCATGCAACAGTCATGTCAGTCTGTATTGTACATAACAAGATAGGTAGGTGTTCTAATCATAGAAGTGTCAATATGGGTGCATGTGTATTTCAATGCATATCTCCAGTCAGCTGTGTGTGTGTGTTTGTGATGGCTCTACCATGTTAAGGGCCTGTGAACAATGCTATCAGACCCTGCATCTGTCACCCACCTGAATAGTAATGGCAGACACTGCAACACTATAGTAGTGGTGTGGTGCTTGTGTTATGTATATAGCAGTATCTTATGTAAAACTAGGCAGGTAGAGATTCTACTGTCAACAAGGGCAGGTAATGAATGTGTGTGTGCGTGTGTGTGTGTGTGTATATGTGTGTGTGTGTGTGTGTGTGTGTGTGTGTGTGTGTGTGTGTGTGTGTGTGTGTGTGTGTGTGTGTGTGTGTGTGTGTGTTTGTATGTGTATGTGTGTATGTATGTATATCCCCTTGCAGCAGTCTGTTTTATGGCCACCAGCATACATCTCAAAACCTCACAAACAGATGTCTGGGTAAAGCCATACGGAACAGTGAGGCAAAGGCCAAACACTGAGCACAAGCTTCACATATTGCTGTGACATGCATGAAAAGTAGATACCAGAACAGGTTGTGTATTTGAATGCACTTTTCAAAGGGTATGTGTTGTAACATAACAATATCCGTCATTAATTTGTAATGTTAGTCTGTCATGCTTTTTCAATAATTTGTCAGAAAATTACAATGTTATGACAAACGTAAACAAAATATGTGGCAAGCATCAGGACATTCTGCAGACATATGTAGAGGTCAGAGGTATGGCCACCATCTGTATCACCCTGCAGGTTGCAGTCCATGTTTGGCAAGATGTGACCTGTGACAACAACTGAAACAATACAGTGGTCCTGAGAGTGTAGGCCAACACACATTTCATAAAGTTGTCTACTAATTGCATAGAGCAGTTATTGCACATCAGAAGTACCATAATTTTATGACAAATAGCATCAGCTAAGGTAATGTCACACAAACAAGGTGTCATAGTAGCACACCAAAGGAAGTCCTGTGTGTTGCACTTGCTGTGGGTATGGTATGCCCTCCCAACTGTCATGTTAATGCAAGATGTGTCCCACAGTCCACATTTGATAAGGTGGCAACCACAATCTTTGTTGCATATTTGTGTGTAATATGTAGACATGTGAAGGCCCTGTGACTACCTGCTGCCGCCAATGACCCACATGTATATAAGCATGAATGTTAACTGGCACCACCCACATATGTAGGTACTGCCTGAGGCTGTGTCAACTGTAAGTATTGTGCAGTCTGTCACTGAGCCATGAACTGCTAGCACACTGCAATGGGTCATACAGTGAGTATGGAATGCTGCCAAGGTCCTGGCCTCATGCTGAATGCAGACAGTAGTGTCAGCACATCATATGACAAGGACATGGCCCCAGTATTCCCCTCATCAGCACCAACCTCATAAACACACATACTGCGATAACATACCTGGGTAGTGAGGATGGCAACAATGTTGCATTCAGGCAGCAAGTAGTGGCAGTGGTCAGAAAATGCTTGTATGTAGTTCACCACATACGTAAAGGGACTGCATCCAGACAAATAGTGTCCAGTGCCTCTGAGTAGTCCTCAGTCAGTACAACAGTACATTAGCAGCATGGCGGGTCTGCTATGCACCTATGCAGACATCCTCAGAAACTGTAAAGGCAATGTTAACACCCACAAATGTCAGCCATGGCCCTCAACACCTGTTCCACACAGACAGCCTGTAATCAGTACTGCCCCACTGGTTATTGGTCAGGTTGTCTGCAGGTGTCTGCGGCATGCCTAGATGGCAATGTTGTGCTCAGCCCTTCAACAGCTGCCCCATATACAACAGTAGAACTCTATGTGTATTGCTGGCATGAGAGGCCACAGAAGTACCTCACAAAGAGGATTACTGGCCTCAAACAAATGCCCTACACTGACCATCTCAGAAACCTCCAGATTTATTCCATAGCATATTGTCTACTCCGAGGTGATCTCTGCCTAACATATAAAGCTATGTCAAACCCAGAGCTGTTGGACATGCTACACCTAAAGAAATCCCAATCCCTCTGAGCTACATGCTCTAGGGACCTAAACCTTGTCACCACAATAAACAGGACATGCTGGAGGGATAGATTCCTGTCCCAGAGACTTCCCATACTGTGGAACAGACTACCCATCTATGTCAAGCAAAGTTCTTCATTAGCACTCTTCAAAGAAAAATATTGATGAGTGAATGGGAAATAGGAAATACACCCCTGGGGATCACTTTTGTGACTCTGCTCACCAGTGGCACAGAAAAATAACTTTTTTGGATGGCATAAGCCAGGGAACCTTGTTGACAAGGCTTACATAGGTCCTTGGGCCGATAGCATAGTACCTACCTATACAACTATGAACCTATGAGAGGCTTGCATCACATATGAGATAGTAAAAACACATGCCAGAGAGTCAGGTTTGGCTCCCACAGGCTGTCCTCTGTCAGGACTACACTCTCCAAATATGTCAAATACACTGTCATGTATACCATCATCAACTGCATCAAGTGGATGGGAAAAACGACATCTGTTGTTTTTAATTTTTCCAAATCTTTTGGGTTTCTAATACCATAATCGGAATAGACCCCATTCCTAAGTCAAAGTACAATTAAACTTCATGAAACTAGTATTGTTTCACTCTTTGATGTTAGCCAAAAGTGCTCTTTGCAGCACCTGCAATGTGCCCAGTAATGACTCCTTCTGCAATTCATACAGTGTTACATGAATTGGTACTATATCTAAATACGAATGTAAATTCTTTTTTATAAGACCAGTTGCTCCTACTACTATTGGAATTTTCTGGGTATCTTTCTTCCACATGGCTCTCGTTTCTGCCATGCATCTGTCCCTGGGGTTCAACCTATGTCCAACAATGCCAGAGGCAACAGGTGCTGATCGATGATTTTGTTGGGGATAAAGTAATGGCTAGGCTTGTAAGGGACTCAGGGCCAGTACTCTAGCAACGTCCTCTATATCTATGAACCTGTGATCCTATGGAACACCCAGGTGACATGTATGAAGGCTAGCTGGCTGTGTCAAGGGTATGCATACAAGGTTATGCTATCTTGCCCATATTCCCTCACACACTGTTGCACACATTCACACCTAGGTAAATGTGCGCATATACAGCCATACATTGGCAATGAAAAGGTTTCTGTGTTTCCACTCCACCATACTCAGCTTTGGTAATGGCAGCGGTTCCCCAGAACACACAGACAGACATCTAGAACAGAAACAGAATAAGGTCTATGAGACAACAGTCAGTCAGCAGTACTAACACCAATAAAGCATCATGGCACAAAGGTACATACACTTCAATGTGTACCTATGAGAAATGGGAGCAGACAGCACCTTATATGATATAACAGTACTACAATACACACTGACATTACCTGTACTATATTCCCCCTGTGCATCAGAGACATATAAGCATGCCCCTGTATTGATGATATGGATAACAGGGCTGTGACACAGTTATCATCACATGCACAGGGTGTGGTTTGGGGTTGACAAAGGCCTGGGTTGTGCCATACAGTTGACATCATGTGTGTGTCTGGAGGGGTGGTGTTCAGCTGGGCAATGAAGATGAACTGTGTGTGTGTGTGTGTGTGTGTGTGTGTGTGGTGACCTGCATGTGATAATGATGTGTGAGTGTGTGTATACACACAGTCAAGGCATGTGCTAGGCCTACACAAGAGTATGTTGAACAGCTGCGGACCATACATGGCAGGATGTACAGTTCACAGTCTCCAGCCATGGACACGTTAATTGATCCTGCCAGGAGTGTTACTGGCACCACCTTATCCAAGGCCAGATACTGTACTACTTCCTGATGGTGACAGCTGTCTGCTGGGTCTGTGTCCCTCACGGGACTGGCCAGGACCACATGCCCATGGCCTGCTATGCTGTGGTGTGGATAGCACTCTCCCTTTGGTAGTGGTGGTGGTACTGCCACTATGGGTGCGTGAATGTGTACTGCCACATGAGCTCTCAGCTAATGTTGTTGCTGACCTACATCCATGTGTCTGATGCCCTACTCCCACCACATGTTCAAGCACAGGCATTGCACGGTTAAGGACTGACAATGTCTCACCCCACTATCTATTCATGACATCAGCGAAATGACATATGGCATCACCGATGCCATGGAGGGCAACATGCATGCCAGGAAGTGCTGAATCCATGACCCTGAGCATCTGTCTGGTGTACCATTCACAACATGCCTGAGCCTCCATGACAGACTGAAACATGTATCGGGTGACACATGCTGTGACACCTCTGACAGGGGCTGTATAGGTAGCAGCACTCCTTTGAGAACCCCTGTCAATCTGCCTGTGTGGGACCTCACCACCTCTCTGGTTATGGCTAGTGTCTACAGTCACAGATGCCAGAGTTGCCACACTACCCTGTTCAATGCTCCACCCTCTGACTGTCCTATATATGTGGCTGCTGGGGACTGTGTATTTGTGGGCATACTTACCGTGTGCAGGGACATTCGGTGTGGAAGTGGGATGCCAACCAATGGCAAAGATTCAGCCCCCAACAACTCCACCTGTGCCTCAATATGGCCACCATCATTATCAGAGTCTGATGAGAAACTAACATCAGGTTTTGAGAGGGAAAGACCCCATCTCCCATGTTCACCTGTGACAGGAAGACAACATAGGTAAATTACTTTCTGCATGTTTGCTGATACACACACACACACGCACACACACACACACACACACACACACACACACACACACACACACACACACACACACACACACACGCACACACACACACACATTTACAGGTGGGGTGCCACAAAGGCATTATACAGACCACACCTTCTGACTGATGCCATGCACGACATGCAAAAAGACCACGACAGACACACTCTGGACAGGTTTTCAACAACATGCAGCTAATGTTGCTACTACTATACACCTGTGAGATACGTGAGAAGTAGGAGTATGTGATGGACTTTCACCTAACACGCAGTGCATCCATGTACACACTACTAATGTACCCCTGTATTGCGCAGTGGCTACACCTACACAAAAGTATGTGCCAATATGTTACAGCTCTTGCAAATAGGCTCCTGTGATGAACAATGTGATGCATTGCAGTGAACCCCACCACAAGTGAACATGCACATATTGCAATATGGCTAATTGTAACAGTTGTGTGCATGGAAAACTGGCTGCCCTTAGCATGCCTAGGGTTTAGGTGAGCCACAACATGACAGTTCCACACTCACTGACTACAGGTTGATGTTCCCCAGCCTTACCAGAGGGACCTATGGAGTTGTGGGGGAGAGTTACTGTCAGCACACACACACACACATGTGGCAGTGGTACAGGATAATCTGTGCATTTATGAACATGTACACTACAAGCTGTGATACTAACCAGATTGCTTGCATTCACAATACATGTGTACATGTGTGCATTACAAATTCCCACCCACAAATGCAAATTAACCTGACATATGCATACAGGTATGCAAAGGCTTCCACTATGAATGCTACAGTATTAATGTGATACCCACTGGGGCCTTATCTGGATGATCCTTGGCTGTGGAATCTGTACCACCCACCTCTATGACATATGTAGTCATGGTTTCCTGGGAAGTGGTGGCTGAACCAAGGTTTGCAAGGAACTCCTCAATGGCTGAGACTGCTGCTTGTGTAGCAGGCCCTCCACCTATGCCAGCACAGTCCCTGGCCACAGCTGCAGCCCTTTGCTGTGCATTATGGATGAGGTATGTGGCACAGTGTTGGACCTGTTCATAGCTTCTCTCTCTCAGTGACCCACATTGTTGACATTTGCTATCACTTCTGCCCAAAGGGCAGTGCATTGCTGCTGGTTTTGTCAACTCCTTCCCAACAGTACCCGGTGATGGAATCTGAGGGCATCAATGATTGTAATGGTCTCCACTTCTGAGAAGCGTGGGTTCCATCTTCGGTACATCCCACCTGAAAGACATGAACAGGGGAACACATCACAGGACCGCATACATTGGCCACCATTATGTACAGACCCTACGCATTCACTTTTGCCATCACTATCCACTGGTAACACCCACATCATACCCCTGCCATCTATCAGCACAGTCTGTGTATGGATATCTGCAACATACTGGCATTACAGCATGCATTGACCCCCTGATGTTTCATGTTCCCCCAACTGAGGACCATGAATGTGCACAATTCTCTATTCATCATTCACATCACACAGAACATGCAGCAGCTGGGGACATCACAGAGGTTCCCCACCAGGGAATAGCAGGCCATCAAACATCTGCCATATAAATATTGGCCATAAGGCCAACACTCTACCGGGTTTCATACGTACTCCTCAGAAGTGAGTACACTCTGGCATGCCAGGCAATCACAGACTCCACATTGCTGGGACTGCTGCATGAGTGCAAGTCATGCTCCACTCTGTTAACACACACACACACACACACACACACACACACACACACACACACACACACACACACACACACACACACACACACACACACACACACACAAAACCTCCACCTGTTGAATGACCTGAACTGGTCTTTTCTGGCAGCTCGGATGTGTGTCTCACACAATCACCCTGCAGTGGAATGGGCACCCTGTCCACATCAGGCAGGGTAGCTACCTGCACCTTTGCAAGTGTAACCTGGTCAACTGGATGGCTAACAGCACATACACCCTTAGGATACCACCTGTGTCCCTGTTGGATGGGGACATCAGCTGGTGCCTTGCATACACATGGGTTGACATGTGGCCTAGGCATATGGCTGCTCAGGGCCCATAGTCTAGTAATCTTGTATGGTACCAGGAATACCAGAAATGGCCTGACTGCTGTGACAGACTGTGTTGTTATTTGTCTACACACATCACTGCCATTGAATTCTGGGTGTCCCCTATGGGCAACATTACAGTAACATGTCATCCAGCCTACATCCCACAAATAGGTGAGTGCTAATACAGGTGGATGTGGACATCCCTGGAACATCTGAGGTACGCAATAACAGAGAGCAGTGCATATGTGTTGTAGGATGACTACCTCATATTTGTCTGACATCTGCATTTCCCAGATGTTTGCAGAATGCTTACATATGCCTGATAGATGTAGAACCCCCTGCCAGACAAATGTGTATTTCCAGACACCAGTTGGAAAATATGTGATGGTTGTCCCCAGAGTTTGGGAAATGTGTCTATGACATGCCAGACCCCTGGGGACACAGTAATGGTACATAGATATCTGTTACTGTATCCATTCCCTTACATTGTATGCTCAGTATGTACGCACTGCTGCTGAGCCAGAGCCAGCATCCTCCCATGACTACTACCTTACAATGAGTGGAGTTTTGTGCTAAGACTCCTAGCATTTAGCAGCATGACCTTTAAATTTCGTTTATAAGAATTTTCCATGTTGGTAATTTTGTGCTCATGAATTTGCCTAAAAAAGACACTATGGGGGAAGCAAGAGCCTTTGCTAGGAGCCCAAAGCCCAGGGGAGACAGATGAAAGCCATCTCTAGCAAAGCATCATGGTCTGTCAATCATGTGCAGGCTTGTGACTGAGACAGCAAGGATCCTAGGTTCTTGATGTGATTGCATCTCTCACATATTGTGTTCCTTGGTGGTAGTAGTACAGGGTTGTCTGTGTACATAAGGCAGTTGCTACACTGTCTCATATGCCCATATCAACCAGACTAGCAGGAGAAGCCACAGGAAATTGTCCATCCGTGTTTATCAGAATCTGTGGAAGAGAGGTCAGGGATAGTAGAGTGGGTACTATCTCAGGAGACCACCTATAGATGTGAGTATGGCTGGATAAAATCAATACAGTAGCTGCAGGCGAGGGCCTCACTCACACAGGACTGCTAGTAAGGGAAAGAAATGCAACTGAGATACCTCACAAAGGGTTAAAACAGCACAGTGGTGGTACGCAACAGGCAAACAAGCACAAACCCACACAAATGCTGGGTTTAAATACCACAAAAACAATGGTAAAACAGAAACACTGGACCTGACCAATCAACCCTTATCCATGAGCTCTTAGCTCCACACCCTATGCCAGACCAGTTCACTTACTCCCAGTCAGTGCAGGCAGGCCCTAGCCAACACAAGATAGTGTAGCAGGAAACACAGGAGTCATACAAACAGATATGAATACAGCAAAACCTGTAACTAGACTATGCTAAAAATATTTAAAGTCTGTTTAGGTCAATTTAACACAGGAGAACAGATGCACACTTAAATATAACAGTAGTGAACAAGAGCAAACTGATTTAAACAAATTAACTAATAAAAAAGCTCAAAATTGAGCCCTGTTCCAGCAGTCTTCAATCAGACAAGTTCTAACTGTACACTCCTGCCACTAGGGTGCGGGGGAACCCTCTCCAAAAAAGATGGCCTGGATTAGTGCTCAAGTTATACAAACAAAGCTAGATTCAGTAGGTCCGAATCTAGTCTATGCTACAGCAAACAAAGCAAACCAATTTAAGAAAGACACAGTCCAAATAAGCAGGCACAATAAGCCTTTAACCAGAAATTGCCAGCTCAGAAGGGCAGAATCTACCCTCTCCTCCGACAAGTGTGCAGACCACAAACCTTCTTAATGTAAAATAACTGGCCTGAAGCCCAAGTGCTTAAACCAGAGCTAAGACTCTTTTAGAATAACAGACACTAAGCCTTCAACCAGCAAATCCTAACTTAGAAGGATGTAAGCTACTTCTCCTGCCACAAGAGTGCAGACCACAAACCTTCTTAATGTAAAGGCTTAGTATAACAGTTACAATTTAATCAGGCTACTAACAAGCAGTAATAAATGCAGCAGAATAATTGTGTACTTTTAAGAACAGGCAGCAAAAGCAAAATGAAGTAAAGTAGGAAGAAACACAAATACATTAAAATTATTTTTTAAGTTAAGTGGGAAGGGATGAAACAGTATAATTTAAGGTTGGGAAACTTGGGGGGGGGGGTGCTTCCCAAATAATCTCTTTCTACTCAGTAAAAATGATGAGATGGGACTGGAAGGAGTGTCCAAACTTAGATTTGTAGTAGGGGTGGGCAACTCAAAAGTCTCCAAATGCCATTAAATAAAATCAGGTGGTGCATGTACATCCATAATTCTGTGTATGGATACATTTTAATTTAAATTTTTTTTATTTCATTAGCAAACCAGGTGAATGCATTGGTCCAATGACCTTTTTCAGGCATGGCCTGGGCCATGTAGGCAAATGACATGTACACAGTTATTTTATTGTAAAAAAGAAAAACAAACAGCAAATTAAGTACTTGTGATAATCAGACAAGGGAATAAGTACAAAAAAGTCTATGTAATATAGAAGAAGGCCAGAAGCAAGAATTTCCTGACCTTCATTGTAGCTGTATGCAGTTCTCTACATAGACACCTTGAATTTCAAAAATGTGTTAATACAGAAAACCCATTTTTAAGACCAAAACATTAGTGTAATTTTGTTTGATGGTATAGCTATCCCACTCCTGAAAAATTGTGATAGGAAAAGAATTGCTGTTGTGGTAAATATATATAAATAGAAAAGGTTCTATGTCAACTACTTCTTTAAAGCCCACACATTGGTGAAGCAATATAGAAAACTCATAGATCACTGGGAAATTTTAATAATCTTAAAGTGTGCAAAACTCATAGATTACTGGGACATTGTCAGAATAGTTACGTGTGCTTTACCAGTGAAGCCTTACTCCAAATAATGATGGCTACGCTCTGTCATCCTTTAGACCCCATGGATGTTATATATCTCAACTAATAATCAGAAACCTGGTGACTGCTTATGGATACTTGTGACCTCATTGGTGAAGTTTAAGAGGTCATAATTATTTGTTCATTGAGGAAGAAGTTTTAAATCATGGTGATATTTCTACCTAGCTTGATTACTTACAACACATGGATTTTTATTATCGTAGAGATTCTGAGGTGAAATGAAGAAAGGATGCTGAGATTATTTTAAGTTATAGAAACAGTTTTTCTTTTTCTTTAAGTCACCTTTTCTAACGTGTTTAGTAACATCTTAGGAACAGTTCTTTATTTTAATTTGATGTCAAAGTGATTATTTTTTTATTTGTTTATGTTTCCTTCTTTTTATTTTGGAACAGTATTCATTTATGTTGTCCCCTACCGTATGTTGCAAGCTGTTCTGCTGTGTGACACATGGCCAGCTAGTTTACATTGTTGTAATACTGTCCTACTTGAATAGGCAATGCATTTTCTGAAAGTGGATGATGTGGGTATGTTAGTATTACTCTGTTAGGGTGTCACACGTGCCTGTAACAAGAATAGAGACATAGGTGCTTGTCTCCAGGTTGAAATTTCTATTTTGCTAATGCAAGGAGAAGTAAACAGCTCTTACTCCATATTACTGTCAAAATAAATGTCTTAACAGTAAATAGATACAGAAAACATCAATATCTTACATCGAAGTTGGACAAAGATGAATATGATGGCGACATTATTAACAGATATGTTGAAGCTTCATGTGGAAACCTGTGTGTACGTCAGCAGGAAAGTACAGTTGTGCACCCTTACCATAAATGTAGATGTTCGAGTATATTCACTGTTGCAGTCATCACACTTGGGTTATCCTGCCAGGGCTAGCCCTCAGTTGGCCTGAATACCAGAGGCTTAGTATTTCTGCATCGCTTGCTGTTGCTCCAGGACTGACGTCAGGTCATCAGTGGTATAAAATCAGGCAGCCGATGCCATTACATCAGTTTTTCTTGCCCCAACTGTCAGGAGCCCCCAAATAGTGAGCTAGGTTATGGTGGAAGAACACCACCAGTAGAAAGTAAATACCAAAAATTCCATATAAGGAGAAAGGTAGAGAGAGAGAGAGACAAGGGGGATGGAGGGAGGGAAACCAGGACTGCAACAGTGAATACACTCGAACATCTACATTTATAGTAAGTGTACACAGCTGTACTATGTTCTTCATGATGTTCTTCATGTTTCACTGTTGCAGTCATTACAGTTAGGGTAATCCTGCTGGCAAGTTGCCCTCAGTCGGCCTGAATTTCAAAGTCCTGGGTCCTATGTTGGCTGCTGTTGCCCCTTCCCTGACGTCAGGTCATCAGGGGTATAAAAGATGCGGCCGACGCCATTTTCTTCAGTCTTTCTTGCCGCGCGGTGCCCAAAGCAGAAGCAGCTCGAAAGTGCCGGTCGGCCGACTCCTGAAATTTTCATGTTCGAGTTTCAGATCCGAAGTCTTTAATAAAGCTAAGTACCCCATTGGGGAAACTTTTTTCTTGCTCCAGACCGATGTCAGAAAAAGTTAATAATTGTATTTCCTGTGGTATGCAAATACCTCATAAGGATTTTCATTCTTACTGTATTCCTTGCCTAGGCCCTGATCACAACGTTGCTGGTTGTTGGTTTTGTGCTAGATTTAACCAACACACTATTAAGCATTGGTATGACTTTGCTTTAAACTATTTTGGCCGCCTATTCAATTATCCAAAAATGTCATTGGATAGTCATCCGACTACCGGAGTTCATAAAAAACGGAAAGAAAAAGAGAGAGATAGACAACTGAGGCCCAAAACTGATGATGAATCTTCTCCCAAGCCAGTCACCGGTTCGCCGGTTTTCAGTGAGGCACTATCGCAGCCCCTGACTCCCACTACTTTAGAGTCGCAGCCCGCTACCAACTCACACTTGGAGTTGGCCATGCCGCTGGAAACTCAAGGTATTGGAGCCTCGGATACTATTCCTTCAGATGGGTCCAGAGCTGCTGAGCAGGCACCGGCTTCTGAGGGTGTATTCAGACCTAAACATCTTTTCATTAAACCGACTTCAGCTTCAAAGGCAAAGACTACGGCACCTATTAAAGCAAAGAAACAAACTCAAGCGCCAAGTGGACAGGTCTCTATTCCCAAAAAACAGATGCTCAAAATGGCTGAAGACTTAATTACCTTGATCAGGGGTTCCCATCCCCCTCCTGATAAGAGGCCTAGGCAAGAGATGGACTATGAATCTTCAGATCAGGTTTCTATTTCTTCTGATTCCTCCTCTGATCAGGAATATTCTCTTCCCCCATGAGGATTCTGATGCTGAAGAATCTATACCTTCAGCTTCTCCTCCAGAGGCTATTCCTTTGGGGAAACCTTGCATACCATGAGGGAGCATTTCCACTGGGAGAGCCAAGATTTTTCAGAATCTAAAGAGAGGCTCAGGCATTTCCTTTTACTACCTCAACACAGACCACTAGCCATCCCACCTGTGTTGGACATTGTAGATGATGTGTTTCCGGTGTCTAGTCTTACCCCTGACTCCTTACCTCCAGCTCCTGTTAAGCCTGACAGATATTACAAGGTCCCTGACTCATAAATTCCTTTTTAAAAAACCCTGCTTCAGACCCAAAAACTATTTCACAGGGTCCCAAGGGAGTCAAGTCTTCTGCTGTAAAAAACCCTACCCCCTCTGACAGAGATTCTAGGGCACTGGACAGATGGGGAAAAAAGGTTTACACATCTGCAACCTTGGCTATAAGGGCCTTAAACTGTCAGTTTCATATGCTCAAATATCAGCAACATGTCATGGCATTGCTTAAACAGAAAATGTTATTAAACTCTGAATGTGCAGAAAACAAGGAAATGCAGGATTTATTGCATGCAGCTGAACAAGTTGGAAAGCATACTTTACAATGTGGTTTTGATTCTTTGCAGGCCTCCTGCAGGGCCGCAGTTACGGGTTCTGTAATTAGGAGGCATGCTTGGTTAAAGGAACAAAATCTGCCTGATCATGTCAAAGTTAAATTATTAGATGCACCTTTACAGCATGATACTTTGTTTGGTGTTAAGGCAGAGGAGGTGTTAAAGAATGGAGGACAAAGCTAAATCTATGCAAACTGTCAAAGATTTTTTACAAGTACAGCTACCTAGGTTTAGTAGACACTGGCCTACAAAGAATTGGTCCTTTCCTGTGTCAGACAGACCTCAAAGGGGCAGATCCAGATGCCCTAGAGGCAGATCCCAGACACAAGGTTCCTACAGGTCAAAGCAATGGGGTGCTTCTACCTCCAAAGATGGAGAAGATAAATCACAACCATACAGGAAACAGTCTCAATGACTTCCCCCTGCCTGCACCAAGCACTTATCTCCTGGCAGCACCGTTAGGGGGAAAATTAGCACTTTTTTCTCAAAATTGGCACATTATAACCCAGGACAAGTGGGTTCTAAATATCGTGTAACAAGGGTACAAGTTCCATTTCCATACCCTGCCAAAGGCAAACGGCTGGCCAGATCTGCCAAAAAATCAATGTGCAGAGGCACAAAAACAAGTCTCATCCCTCATGGACATGTGGGCCATTCAACAAGTACCAGAGCAAGAGCAGGCTAAGGATTTTACTCAAGACTGTTCTTGGTACCCAGAAAGGACAAGACCTGGAGACCAATACTGGGCCTATCTATTCTGAACACATTCCTGGATATACCAAAATTCAAGATGATGACTTTGCAGCAGCTTCTGCACATGCTGGGCAAGAACGCTTGGCTGGTGGCTCTAGACCTAAAAGAGGCATACCTGCATGTCCCAATCAGACAATTATGCAGAAGATACCTCAAATTCAAGGCAAGCTCAATGCATTACCAATTCTCTGCACTGCCCTTTGGCTTATCTACTGCACCCAGGGTCTTTAAAAAGTGCCTGGCACCAGTAATTGCATTCTGCAGACAAAGAGGAATACAAATATATCCTTACTTGGACGACTGTCTAATTCAAGCAGAGAACAAGGACATTCTTCTACAACATCTGGCATTTGTGAAAAGACTTCTAACATGCCTAGGGTACACAGTCAACGAAAAGATATCAAAACTGGTACCCTCTAAAGAGATAATATTCCTGGGTGCAAGCTTAAATACAACTGCCCAGATGGCTTATCCCATGCCAGACAAACAAAGGCAACTGACTACCTATTTCAAAATGTTGGCAACAAAGGCCCAGTTATCTGCAAGAAAAATTCTGCAGGCTTTGGGCTTCATGGCATCCTGCACCCTACTAATTCCATATGCAAGACTGCATATGAGGAAACTTCAGTGGTACCTAAAAAGTGTTTGGACTCAACATTGCCACAGCCTGGAAACAATTATTACTCTTATTCCCTGCCTACAACAGGAGTTTTGATGGTGGGCAAAGGCTTGTCACCAAAACAAGGGACAGCCATTCTCATTACCCCCAGCCAGGCAGACACTAACAATGGATGTATCAGATTATGCCTGGGGGCCCACATGACAGGAAGATGCATTCAGAGCAGATGGTCCTCAACCCAAATGCATCTACATATCAATCAAAAAGAGATGCTAGCTGTTCAGAATGCCCTGGAAGCCTTCAAGAACCTACTTCATCCAGGACAACTACTGATAAAGACAGACAACACCACGGTCATGTGGTATATAAACAAGCAGGGGGGCACACATTCTTACCCCCTTTGCAGACTAGCCATGACTTTGTGGGACACAGCATTAACTTACCAAGTACATCTGAAGGCACAATTCCTGCCAGGAAGGAAAAATACTGTGGCAGACGAACTAAGCAGAAACCTCATGGATCCACACAGGTGGCAGCTGGATCCACAAGTCTTCAGCATGATAACAAGGAAATGGGGATGCCCGGACATAGATCTTTTTGCCTCCTCTCACAACTACCAGCTAAAAAGATTCTGCACAAGGACTTATCACAAACAAGCATGGAAAGTGGACACCCTATCTTTCAGCTGGAAAAACCTATCCATATATGCCTTTCCCCCTCTGCCTCTCCTCCCCAAGGTACTCCTAAAGGTCAGACAGGAAAAGCCAAAAATTATACTGATTGCCCCAGACTGGCCCCGCCAGTACTGGTTTCCAATCCTAAAGAACTTGTCTCAATGCTCAGCTTGGACCTTACCTCAAATTCCTCATCTACTGTCCCAGCAAAACAATTAGATCCTGCACAGCCAACTCAAGACTTTAAACCTGGCAGCATGGTGGATAATGTAGTCATACAAAACACACCTCTCAGTAAAGCTATGATGGATGTCATTTTTGAGGCCAGAAGGCCTAGTACTAGAAACTCTTATGCTGGAAAATGGAAGAGATTCTGTGCTTGGAACCAGGCACAAGGAACTGATAAAGCTGTGCCAAACATTCCTCAGATTTTGCAATACTTAACTGAGATGCTGGACAAAGGCCTATCTTTTTCATCTATTAAAATTCATGCCTCTGCCATTTCGGCTCATTACAATACAGAGCCACCACTCTTTTCTCATCCCTTATTAAAACAGTACCTCAAAGGAGCCAAAAATTTAAGGCCTCCAAGGAGATCACCAATGCCTGCATGGGACCTCAACTATGTCTTGGAAAAACTCACCCTGCCTCCTTTTGAGCCAGCTGCTACGGCTGATATAAAGTTTTTGTCTTGGAAAACAGCTCTGCTCCTAGCAATAACTTCTTGCAAGACGAGTTTCAGAGCTACAAGCACTCATAGCTGTGGAACCTTTTATCATTTTTTATTCAGACAGGGTCTCTCTGAGGACAAACCCAACATTTATGCCTAAGGTGGTGTCCAGTGTGGCTCTTAACCAAGCTATTCATCTGCCAACTTTTTATCCAAATCCAGAACAAGGGGAAGAGAAATCTGCATTCTTTGGACATACACAGACAGCTTAGATTCTACTTGGACAGAACCAAAGTTTTCAGAAAGACAGAGCAATTACTAGTGGCATATGCTGCAGGGTCACAATGAAAGGCTATCTCAAAGCAAACTATTTCAAAGTGGATAGGCCACTGCATTCATTTCTGCTACTTGTACCATGGCAAGCCAGTGCCTAAGGGCATTAGGCCACATTCAACCAGAGCTGCAGCCACTTCAGCAGCCTTTCTCAGAGGAGTACCAACCAAGGACATTTTAGAGGCTGCTACATGGAGTTCAGTGCACACCTTTACAAAGCACTATCATCTGCCACTCTACTCTAAATCTAGGGCAGGGTTTGCCACTGCAGTTCTGCAGGGCCTCATAGCTGCTCCTAACGCTGTTTAGCTCCAGCCTCCCAACCATAGCATTGGGACTCTACCCAAATGTAATGACTGCAACAGTGAAACACGAAGAACATAGTACAGTTGTGTACACTTACCATAAATGTAGATGTTCAAGTGTATTCACTGTTGCAGTCCAGGTTACCCACCCACCATCCCCCCTTTCTTCTGATGGAACCTATCTTTCCTTCTTTGATTTATACAACCTATGTGGTGTATTTGCTTGTAGAGGAAGGTAAAGTTTATATTGGTGCATGTATTTATATATATATATTTTGGCTACCCTTTTCAGGGGCACCTGACATCTGGGGCAAGAAAAACTAAAGAAAATGGCATCTGCCGCATCTTTTATACCCCTGACGAAATGACACCAGGGAAGGGGTGACAGCAGCTGACACAGGACCCAGGACTTTGGAATTCAGGCTGACTGAGGGCAACCTGCCAGCAGGATTACCCTAAATGTAATGACTGCAACAGTGAATACACTCAAACATCTACATTTATGGTAAGTGTACACAACTGTACTTTTCACTGTTGCAGTCATCACACTTGGGTTGATTCCCAAAGCTGAAAAAAAGGGTGGAGGCAGTCAAGAAGACTGGGGGCTGGCTAGGATGCCCTGCAAGACTGCAGTGGCAAAGCCTGCCCTGGATTTGGAGAAGATAGGCAGGTGGCAATGCTTGGTGAAGGTATGAACAGAAGTCCATGTTGCAGCTTCCAGGATGTCCCTGGTGGGGACCCCTCTGAGAAAAGCTGCAGAGGTGTAGGTTGCCCTGGTAGAATGCATCCTGCCCCCCTTTGGGGGCAGTTTCCTGTGCTGTTTGTAGCAGAAATGGGTGCAGTGTGCTATCTATTTGGAGATTGTTGGTTTGGATATAGCCTTGCCCTCTGCCCTGCTGCAAAGCTGACTAGCAATTGATCAGTTTTTCCTAAAAGATTTAGTCCTATCCAGATAGAATCTGAGCTGTCTGTGCACATCTAAAGAGTGCAGAATCCTTTCCCCCTTGTTTTGTGGGTTAGGGAAAAAGGTGGGCAAATGGATGGATTGGTTGAGAGCCACACTGGGCAACACTTTAGGCATGAAGGATGGGTTAGACCTGAGGGAGACTCTGTCAACATGGAAAATGATGAAGGGCTCTACAGCCATGAGTGCTTGTAGCTCTGAAACTCTTCTAGCTGAAGTGATGGCCAGAAGCAAGGCTGTTTTCCAAGAGAGGAATTTTAACTCTGCTGAAGCTGCAGGTTCAAAGGGGGGTATGGTGAGCTTTTCTACACAAAGTTAAGGTCCCAAACTGGGGAAGGAGCTCTTCTGGGTGGCGTTAAGTTGTTAGCCTCTCTTAGGACCTGTTTAATGAGAGGGTGCGAGAAGAGAGGTGGCTCTGTGCTGTAGTTAGCAGAGATGGCAGAGGCATGAATTTTAATAGAAGATAAGGATAGACCCTGGTGCAGTAGGTCTGCTAGGTAATCCAGGATGAGAGGTAGGGAGGTCTGTGCTGTTTTGGCTTCCTTAGCTTGGATCCAGGTGCAAAACCCTTTCCACTTTTCAGCATAGGATTTTCTAGTGCTGGGGCATCTGGCCTCATGTATAACACATAGGACTTGTTTGCTTAGGCTGGCAGCTTGAGGAGAGGTCAGGGAATAAGCCAGGCTGCCAGGTTGAGGGACTGCAATTGGAGATGCATGAATTCTCCATTCTTCTGGGTCAGGAGTGTTGGGATCTGAGGTAGGTGCTATGGTTGCAGGGGTTACAGGCTGCGCAGAAGTGGGTACCAGTGCTGGCATGGCCAGTCTGGGGCAGTCAGGATTGCTCTTGGTTTTTCCTCCCTTATTTTGAGCAGTCCCCTTGACATGAGTGGTAGAGGGGGAAATGCATAGACCGAGAGGGTTACCCATTGGAAGGATAGAGCATCCACTTTCTAGGCCTTGCTGTGAGGTTCCCTGGTACATCATTTTCTGAGCTGATTATTGGATTGGGAGGCAAAGAGGTCCACCTTCAGGGTGCCCCATTACTGGGTTGCAAGGATGAAGGTTCTGTGGTCTAGCTGCCACTAGTGTGGGTCTAGCAGGTTTCTGCTTAAGTTGTCTGCCAGAGAGTTTAGGGAGCCTGGCAGGAATTGTGCTTGCATGGCTGAGGCAGTGTGCCAAAGGGTAATGGTGAGCCTGCAGAGAGGTTAAGAGTGAGTCCCTCCCTGGTTGTTGATATACCACATCACTGTGGTGTTGTCTGTTTTGATCAGTAGAGGCCCCGGGAAGAGTAGGGGTCTGAAAGCTGTCAAGGCGTACTGAACAGTTAGCATCTCTTTATGGTTGATGTGCAGAAGTATTTGATTTGGGCTCCAATGGCCCTGAATGCACCTGCCGTCCAGGAGTGCACCCCAGGCATAGTCTGGCATGGGGTCGTGAGAAGGGAAGTCCTTGTTGTGGTTGCATGCTGCTGCCCACCAAAGAAAATTTTTCCTTAAACAAGGTATCATTGGTATGAGAGTTTCCAGGGTCTTGAGAGTGTTGACACCAACGGCTTTTTAGGTACCATTGTAGTTTCCTCATATGCAGCCTGGCATATGGAATGAGTAGAATGCAGGAGGCCATGAACCCTAGAGCTTGCAGGATTTTCCTTGCGGATAATTGGGTTCTGGTGGCTAGTTGAGAGAAGTAGCCCGTCAGGTAGGCTTGTTTTTTCTGGAGTAAGGAGGGATGCTGTGTCCAGGCTTGCTCACAGGAATAATTTTTTTTTTGTGTGGAGACTAGTTTTGATTTTTTTTCATTGATAGTATACCCCAGGGAGGTCAGTAGGTCCTTTACAAAAGGTCAGGTGCTGTAACAGCTTTTCCTGACTGTCTGCTTGAATCAGGCAATCATCTAAGTAGGGGCAAATTTGAATATTTCTTTGTCTGCAAAAAGTAATGGCTGGAGCCAGGCATTTTGTGAAAACTCTGGGAGCAGTGGATAAGTCAAAGGGAAGCGCAGAGAACTGAAATTGCATAGATCCTGCCCTGAAACATAGATATTTCCTGCAAGATTCCCTGATTGGGATGTGTAGGTAGGCCTCTTTTAGGTCTAGGATGGCTAACCAATCATCCTTGGAAAGCATAGGAAGAAGCAGCAGGAGGGTGAGCTTTTTGAATTTTGGTATCACCAGAAAGGTGTTTAGAATGGATAGATCAAAGATTGGGTGCCAGGTGCCCTCTTTTCTGGGTACCAGGAAGAGTCTGGAATAGAAATCTTGGCCTATCTGGTCTGCAGGAACATGCTGTATTTCCCTCATGGAGAGCAGGAAAAGGACTTGCTTTTTGGCCTCTGCTCACTGGTTTGGAGGAAGATCTGGGAACCCTTTTGGGTTTGGCAGAGTGTGGAAATAAAATTTGTATCCCTGGGACACTATATCGAGGACCCATCAGTTGTTGGTAATAGAGGCCCAGTTATTTGCATGGAAGGAGAGTTTTCCTCCTAAGGGCACAACCAGGTGGGCAAAGGTAAGGGGTGGAGGTGTAAAGTCATTGTGAATTCTTACCATAAGAGGGTGGTTTAGCACTCCCTGTTTTTGAAGAGGAGGAACTCCATTGCTTAGATCTCTGTACTCCATGGGACTGCTGTCTCTGGGGTCTGCTTCCCCTAGGTCTGGGCTGAGCTGGTCTGGAGGGGGTTGGAAAGGACCAGTGCTTGGAGGGACAATGCCTACTGAACCTCGGAGGCTGGACCTGTAAAAAGTCTTTAACTGTCTGCATAAATTTAGCTTTGTCTTCCATCTTTTTAAAGACCTCTTCTGCCTTGGTGCCAAACAAATTGTCTTTGTTCAATGATGCGTCCAATAATTTTGATTTGACATGATCTGGCAAGGTCTGTTCCTTAAGCCAAGCATGCCTTCTAAGGACAGAACCAGTGACTGCCGCCCTGCAAGATGTTTCTAGGGCATCAAAACCACATTGCAAGGTGTGCTTAGTAACTTGGTTTGCAGAATGCATACGCTCTTGTAATTCTGTATTTTCTGCACAAGCAGGAAAGGAAGATATGTTTTGTTTGAGGAGCTCCATGGTATGCTGCTGATATTTCAGCATGTGGAACTGACAATTTAGTGTTCTAATTACAAGCGTTGCAGAGGTTCATCTGTCTAAAGCTCGGGAATCCCTGTCTGAGGGGGTGGGATTCTTAGCTGAGGTTGCTTTAATTCCTTTAGGTCCTTGGGAGATGACCTCTGGGTCAGCAGTAGGATTTTTGAAAAGGAATTTGTGAGAGTCAGGGACTCTGTATACCTGTCAGGTTTCCTGGGAGCAGGAGGAAGGGGGTCAAGAGTCAAACTGGATTCCATAAAAACAATAACATCCAGGACAGGAGGAATGGCTAAAGGTCTGTGCTGTGGTAAATCTAAAAATTTCCTGAGTCTCTTTTTTGACTGAGGATAGTCCTGACATTCCCATTGGAAATGCTCCCTTAAAGTATGTAGGGTTTCACCAAATGAAAAATCCTCAGGTGGAGAGGCAGAAAGAATGGATTCCTCTGCATCAGAATCCTCATAAGCAGAGAGGGGGTGCATGTCTTCATATTCAGAAGCATCAGAGTCATCAGACTCCTGTTCAGATAAAACTACTGGGGACAAGTCTCTTTTTCTTTTGGAAGGGGTAGCCTGGCTTCCCCTAATAAGCATAATAAGGTCTTCCTCCATTTTAAGCATTTGAGATTGAGGCATGGAAGCAAGTGCATGAGCTTGGGTCGTCATTTTTTTGGGTGTAGTTCATACCCTGGGCCATAGAAACTCGTAGATTTAGAAAGAACTGAAGACGTGAAAGAAGTCGGTTTCTGTCGAGTATCGGTAGTGCAAAGAACTTCCTTGGAAACCAGTGCCTGCTCAGCAGCTCCGGACCCATCCAAGGTAGAGACAGCCATAGGATCCTTAGTCGAGGAAGAGTCTCATGGCATACCAGACTTTGAAAGGGTCTCGGTAGTGGCCTGCGAATCCACAGAAGTGGGCATCAGGGGCTGTGAAAGTGCCTCACTGAGGACAGGAGAACTAACGACTAGCTTAATGGAAGCATTGTCTGCAGTTTTGGAGCTGTACGGTCTGTCTCTGTCTTTATCCTTACTTTTTTTGAAGATCGGTAGTCAGATGGCTTACCGAAGCCATATCAGAATTCGAGGACTGAGAGCAAAAATATCTAGCTAAAATAAAGGCCCAATAACGTATAGTTCTGGTATTGAACAAAGCACAAAAGCGACAGCGAGGTACATCGTGGTCTGGGCCTAAACAGGTAAGAATAGAAGTCTCGTGTGGTATTTGCTTTCCAAAGGCGAGACAATTGTTAACTTTTTCTGACATTGGTTAGAGCAAGAAAAAAGGATCCCCAATGGGGTACTTAGCTTTACAAGACTTCAACTTCAATTCTGAAACAAAAACTCAGGTAGCGGCCGACCAGCACTCATGCAAACTGCTTGTGCTTCAGGCTCCTCAGCAAGAAAGACTGATGTATGGCATTGGCTGCCTGATTTTTTACCACTGATGACCTGACGTCAGTCCTGGAGTGACAGCAAGTGACGTAGAATACTAAGCCTCTGGTATTCGGGCCAACTGAGGGCTACTCCTGGCAGGATAACCCAAGTGTGATGACTGCAACAGTGAAACACGATGAACATCACCGAAAGGCAGAGCACTAGCCAGTAAGAATATATTATGTTTGGAAAACAAACTCAACTGTGAGGAACAGGAGATTAGTAAGTAATGTTTGTTTCAGATGAGGTCAACATATTAATAAGTAGATACTGAATGTAGACTCAAAAGGGAAAACTTTTACATTATAGGATCAGGGGAAGGGACTGAAGGCTAATATCCTATAACTTTTTTTAATGAATGAGTTTGGAGACCGGTAAAAGATAGTCCAGAACTGGATGTGCAAATATACAGGGGCCATTGAGTGGGGAGAATATCCAGCAGACAGTACACACAGTGGCATCTTGTCAAGTGCCATATTTTTTGGCTAACAGATTGAATGGTACAGTAGGCTACATTTAGGAGGATGTATGAATTAACTAGTTTTAAAATCAAAATAATTGAAGAATATGCCCCCCCAGTCTACTGAAAAAGAAAGCAAAAGGTGGCTGCATAGCAAATCCACTAAAGTGGTGCTACAAAATATATAAATAAATATATATATATATATATATATATATATATATATATATATATATATATATATATATATATATACATACAACCAGCTACATTAAAGTTATTTGGCTTGTACGAATACTGTGGGCCAAGGCCCTTGAGGAAGCTGTACATATCTGTAGCAACATCCTAAATGTTAGGCAGGACTAGTGTAAGCAACGTTAGGAAAGGGAGGTGGATGGTGCATCAAATGCATCACTAATATGTCCCAGATATTTACAGAGAATTATTGGAAATAACAATAGCCAGGAGGAGGAAAGCAAAGTTATGTAAGTAAACTTACCATAACAGTAGATGTTTGAATAATCACTGCTGCAGTAGCCTTAGCTATACGGATTATATCCTGCCAAGGATATAACAGCTGGCTAGCTTCCAAAGCTTCAGGGCACCTTCCATGTTCCCAATCTGTCAGGGCCACTTGAGCTTCTTCTTCTTCTTCTTTCAGCTTTTCCCGGTTAGGGGTCGCCACAGTGGATCACCTTGTCCGCTCATGATTGGCAGTGGAGTTTTACGGTGTCGAGTTGCCAGCCCGGCGCCCAACCTTCCACAGAAGGCACACACACTCACACCTAGGGCCAATTTAGAGTGTCCAATCCATCTGCAGCATGTCTTTGGGATGTGGGAGGAAACCGGAGCACCCGGAGGAAACCCACGCGACCACAGGGAGGACATGCAGACTCCACACAGAAGGCACCCCAGCCAAGGATCGAACCGGAGAACCAGGGCCACTTGAGCTAAGCTTACTAAAAGACAAGTGTGGGAGCCAAGCCCCACAGAGCTTTCCTGCCAACATTGAAAGGTAGACTGAGCCCTGAAAGGGCAATGCTAGGAACAACAATTAATAAATAATCACACCGTGGCATAAACAAAATACCAAAAAACAAGGAGGAATGGAGGGAGGGAGCAGCTACTGCAGCAGTGATCAGTTCAACATCTACTGTTACGGAAAGTTCATTTGTACAACTCTACTATGTTCCTCATAATGATCACTGCTGCAGTAGTCTTAGCTATATGGCTAGATTATCCCAACTTCCTACATTTGGGAGGTAGAAGGAGAAGACTCCAGGGCACTGGAGAATGGTCCTAGCAAAGCCTGATCTAGATCTAGAGAAGAAATCAAGCTTATAGTGCTTTGTAATGGAATGCTTCATCTAGAATAATTCTAGAATCCAGTTATTTATAAAAAGCCATATATGAAGCCACATACCTAGTAGAGTGGGCCTTGACACTGCTTGGAATAGTTTTGTTGTGGTGAGCATAGCAAAAGGTAATAGTGTTATATAACTGGCATGAAGCAGTCTGTTTTGATCCAGGATTTCTACTCTTCTAACCTTTACAAAAATTAATGAATTGATCCAAATATCTGAAAGGTTTATTTCTGTAAAGATAGTACCAGAGTTGTATGTGGACATCCAAGGTATGAAGTATCCTTTCTCCCTCGTTTTTGGATTCAGGAAAGAAAACAGAGATGGATAATTTGGCTCAAAGAACAGTCAGATACCACTTTAGCCATAAAAGGATTAATTCTCAAAGAAACCTAGTCCTTGTGGAAAATAAAGTAGAGTGGACTCACCATAAAAGCTTGCAACTTATATACTGTTTTTACAGAGGTCAAAACAATCAGTAAAAGCTGTTTTTCATGTTAAGAACCACAAGTCAGCCGGGTTATCTGCTACAAATGGTTCAAGTTTTAGCTTCTCTAACACAAACTTAATATCCCAAGGAGGGACCACCAGTTTTCTTGGAGGCCTGTTATACAAGACCCCTTTTAAAAACATTTTAACATGCTACTGTATCAAAAGAAAAAGATGCATGGGCATATATGCTGCAATAGTCAATAAATGAACCTTGATAGAGGAGTAAGAAAGGCCATAGGAGAGTAATGCTTACAAATATTGTAAAACCAGAGAACAGCTAGCCCTGAATGTGTGCTGCTTATGTTGTTGACACCAACTACAAAACCTTTTCCATTTAATAATATATTATTTCTAGTAGCAGTTTTTTTTGCCTTTATTAATACCTGCTGCATCTCCACAGTAAACAGGTGCCTAAAAGGAATTCCGACCCTATCATTTAGGCAGTCAACTGAAGATGATTGGTGTCAGGGTGTATCAAGCACCTCTGTTCTTGTGTGAGTAGATTTGTAAGTAAGATTGTCATAACTGTCCATGGCCATTTCCAAAATAAGGGAGAACCATGGTAGCCTGGGCCAGAACAGAGTTACCACAGTGAGCTTGGGGGATTCCTTCTTAATCTTCTGCAGTACCCTGGATATTAGTGGAAAGGGTGGAAAAGCAAACAGAAACATTCCTACCAAAGGAAAAGAAAAGTCATGTGTCTACCAAGCCTTCTTACATGGAGTCCTGGAGAAGAATCTTGCCAGCTGATTGTTTAGAGTGGAGGCAAAGAGGTCTACTGAAGGAACTCCCCACAGATGGATCAAATCTTGGAAGATGCCCTGATCTAGTTACCATTCATGAGAGTCTGCCCTTGTCCTTCTACACAATTTTTCTCTGACTGAAAGTAGGATGCCTGTAAAGTATGATTGTGTTGTGAAGCTGTATCCCAAGCTAACATGGCTAGCCTGCAAAGGGGATATGACCTGGTTCTTCTTTGCTTGTTAATGTACCACATGACTGTGGCATTGTCTGCAAGCAACTTGAAGTGGTCCTGGTGACCAAAGATGATTCAGAGAGTTATATGCCTTGATCAGGGATTTATATACTTGTGTCTGTCCTTGGTGTTTCACATACCTTGCACCCTTTTCCCTTCTGAAACTGTTCCCCAGGTAAAGTCCAAGGCATCTGTGATGACCAGCTGATTAGAAACAGGGATGGAGAAAGGGAGACTTGAATTTAGGGATATCTGCTGTCTCTAGCAAGTGATTTTTCTTCAGGTAAATCCCAGCACTGGGATTTGAAAAGACAAAGGGTGGTGGTGCTGAGACCAAAGAAACTTCAGATACCACTGTATCTTTCTCATGAGAAGTCTTGACAGGGTATCATGAGAATCATAGAAGCCATGAGACACAAAATTCTGTGGAAGAAAAGCTCTTTGAACATCCCAGAAGCACAATCTTTTGAGAAGGAGTCAAGAAAGACGTTTGTATGTCCTCTTAAAATTCCAACTTTTATAATAGACATCATTCACCCAAGGTGGAGATTCCAGATGCTTTGAAAAAGACACAGTAAGGATAAGCAAGCCATCTAAATATGAACAAATGTAGATAGCCTGTAGCCTGCAATGAGCTATAACTGGAGCTAGACACCTTGTGAATATTCTTTGTGCAGTGGATAGTCCAAAGGTTAAGGTGGAGAACTGAAAATGTGGTCCAGACACATAAAACCTTAAAAAAGTCCTGACATTCTCATGAATAGGGATGTGATGCTAAGCATCTTTTAAATCTAATGTTACCAGGAAACTTTAATAAGGAAGAAGAGGTAATAGGTTATGAAGTGACATCATTTTGAATTTGGGCATTATCATAAACTATCATAAACAGGTTTGGGAAACAGATCCAGAACTGGTCTCCAAGCATTTTCTTTCTTTGGCACTAAAAAACATCCTTGAATAAAACCCCTTTCCCACTTGGGATGGGAGAACTGGTTCCATTACTCTGTGGGACAGCATATAATGAAGGAGAGTTGGAAATAAGAGTCTGGTCTGGAGGATGAGGAATCATCCACTGGAAAGGAGAGCATTTCTTCCATTGCCATTTTTAACCTAGAAGAATGATCTTCTGAACCCATTTATCTAAAGCCATCTGTTGCCAAAGAGAAAAGTGGAGATTCAGACTTTCTAGAAGACAAAAGGGGGTTCCAGGATAGGACAGGAGAACAAAGTCTCTTAAATAGTCATTCTGACTTATTGGACTTCCTTGATTTTGGGGAATTCAAAAAAATTCTTCTTGGAACCCCCTTGTCATTTCTTCTTAAATGCCTGATTACTTGCATTTTGTTGAGACTGTTTATTTTATTTCATACTAAAACTGGATGAGGAATTAGAGAATCCCTTGGAAAATCTGGAAAAGGAGGACTGAAATGTTTTAGAGACTCCCTGTGTCAGCTTACCTCCTTCATCACACTTTTTGATCACATCCACAGCAGAGGGGATAACAACTACATTTCTATGCAATGTAGAATTTAAAATCTCATTTTTAACATCATCTGGGAGGTTCTGAGAATGCAGTCATTAAAACCTCCTCAAAAAAAGTACCTGCGGCCATAGCCCTTGAAGACGTATTAATAGAGTCCTATACTATATGCAATGAGTTGTAACTTGAACAGTGGAAGAAATTAAATAATTTAAAGCAGATTTTTTTCCTCACAAGAAGAAACTGTAGATAAAACGCTCCTCATACTTTCACAATTAGTCAGGACAACCCTCAGCATATGGGCCTGACAGTTTAAAATTCTGAAAATCAATGTTGCAGAAGCATACATTTTTCCCCATACTTTACAATAATCTTGCCATCTTTGTCACAAATAATAGGATTAGAATTAACTAGTGTTTAGCAGCAGAAGGATTAGTTAAAGCTACAGCTGCTAGATCAGATTTGGAAAGAGTGTATAAAAACCTAAATGACTCAGGAACTTCATACATCCGCTCTGCCTTTTTAGGAGCAGCTAGTTGAATGTCAGGAAAATTACTAGAAGTAACACACATCCTCCAAGGCAGACAAAACTGGAGGAATGGTTGCAGATGCTGGAAATTCCTTTTGTAACATAGTTCATACTGTTTTTTGAGGGACTGAGAAACCTCAGTGTTCTCCCACTGAAAACAATGGCGCATTCTAAAAATACTCTCTGACAAGGAGAGACCCCCACAGGGGGAATCAAAAACTGAGCGCTCCACTTATTCCGAATCAGAAATCTGAGCAGTGAACTCCATATCTATCTTGTCATCCTCCAGTTCAGATTCAGAAACTTGATTCTCTGCAGGAAAGAGAGACTTTCATCTACCAGAAACTACCTTGCAAGAAGGATCAATAGCCTGAATTAATCCCTGAGCCAGACCCAGTAAATTACCCCTGTTAAGGAAATTTGAGAAGGAATAGATACATCAACGTGCAAGTATGTTTCATCTAATACATGTAAAATTATGTGCTATCCATTATTGTATATTCTTTCTTGTATCTGAAAACATTCCTTGTTGCTCTGTAATAAGCTAGTGTAATATACTAATTGTCTCTGGAGCTTTTCTGCCTGGGCCTCTGTTGAAAATGGGCACCCACCAGTTAGACTTTCCCAGTAAACAAATGTAAATAAACAAATAAATAAATGCATACATGCTAATTTTTCTGATTTTTGACAGGAAACATGGCCAGCAGTGTTATTAGTGGCAGTAGCAGCTTCAGCAGGGAAGGGCACAATGTTCTAACAAAATATGGAAGCTTTCCATGTTCCCTCTCCAAGGACCAACAACAGTGGTTCTCCCTTTCCCACTGAGCAGACCCCAATAGCCGCAGTGGATGTGGATAACCCCAAAGGGATTCAGGGTAAAAGATTAGTGGCCTTGGGTAAATCAAATGATCACAGCAGTCACCCACCTGCAGCTGAGGCAAATTGCTACCCTGCTATAGTGGCTAAAGCTGTTTGTTTATCTTTTTCTTTTTGTGGCTGGAAGAAGGACCGACCATGGGACTAACAGTTTGTTCAATGGTTAACCCAAAAATGGTGCCTCTTTCTCAGTAAAAACAATCAACAAATGTAAAAATGTCTTTAAATGTCATTTTTCCCTGACAAATATTGTAAAAAACACTTTAAAACACTATGCCAGTGCCACAAAGTAAAAAAAAAAAAAAAAAAGACTATTTTTGCACAGAAAAATGTTTTGTGTTTATTTTAAACTTTAAAACTGTCAGGATAAAAGTGCTTCTGTTTAAAAGTGCAGTAAAGTCTCCTTACAGTAAGTTAAAACTCAAACTCCTAGCTTTAAAATAACTTACCTGAAGAGGAAAGTATAAATAATAACCAAGATTATCACATGGATTTTTCCCCCAAATGACCTTATCTGCCAAACAAAGGGACAGCACAAGCCATCCTGAAGCTTGAAAGCCTCAGGGTAGTATACTCTTCAGTTGTAAAGATCTGGTCAGGCACCCAAATTTGTCTTTTTAGTCCACTCAGCTTGATCTGCCTGAGAGTTTGTGTACATGGGTGGTGCCCTGAAGCTTTGGAGACTGGCCAGTTGTTACCTATGTAGCAGGATATAACCCCATATAACTAAGGCTACTGCAGCACTGATCAATACAATGAATATCCCCCTGCTAGGATGCAAACTTATAGCTAAGTAGCCTCAGGGCATCAGAATATAGAGAGTCAGAAATTACCTGTTCATTAATGCATCCTGTTTGATTTGAGTGGATGATGCAGCCTTTTGCCTCTCACCCCCATTTACATTTACAAGAGAAAAGAGTCACAGAGTTATATATATTTTGAAGACCAAATGTAGGAAATAAATAGATGAAAAGAAAAACAAATATGTACAACTTTTAAATCAATTATCTTTAGCTTGGTATCAGACCTGGCACCATACCAACTGCATAAAATTTATGAATATGCACTATGCAAGGGCAAAAAATGCCCATACTGGCTGCCTATCACCTTCCTTAATTTTAACTACATTTATAAAATAAATTAATTCTTGAATAAACCAAATGCAGCTTTCTTCATATTACTGTCCTTATTAAGGGATCTGATCTGATTCCCGTACTTTTATTTGCATCAATTACCAGATAATAACCTTGATCAAAGCCTCTTCAAAAATGAATATAACTTTTCTGTTACTTTCTGAAAAAACAAAATCAGCTTTCCATCATAGTATGATAGTCCTACACATACAGTTCAGATTTCCATCCAGATTTCAATATAGTACACTAGAAACAGAGTCATGAAACATTGAAATATTCTGTTTTTCAAATAGTAATGTTTTATTGAGTTTCAGGGCATTTCTGCATCCCTTGTTTACAGATTACTCAGTCTAGCTGCTTTTATCCACAAAATTAAATGATGTCACTTTATATACCACTTTCATTCAACATCCAGTACATGACAGATAATGCCCAACACTGTAACCTAAAGCAAGATTTTCACAAATCTTCAAAAGAGACATGTTGATGAATTTCCCAAAAATTGATACCCAACAACTTTAACTGATCATCCCAGTGTAATACATGTACTTGTTACACTTTAGAACTATAGGCCGAACATCTGGTAATAAGATTTGAATCAAACAGAGTAATATATTTGAAATATAATGGATGTGGCATCTAGGTCTAAAGAGTTCATTATCCCACTGCACTTGGAGGACAATGTTCTCTTTGGTATGTACCTGACCAGGCATATGCAGCAACTACAGTGACCTCAAAGGTTCCTTACAAAATGAATACAAGATGTAACACACCTGCTTTATGCAGAGCACATTAAAGCCCTTTCCCTCTGCTCAGTCTCCTAGAGATTGCTGAGGGATGATCTGTGTCTGACTTACAAGGCATCCACAAATCCCACACGTATGAATCTTCTACATATTTGTAAGTCAAAGTGTTCCACAAATACAAGGTCTAGAGACCTGAATTGTGTCTGTGATGTGAACAGAATATGCTGGAGAGACAGATATGTGTTCTAGAGACTGCCCCTCCTATGGAACAGGCTTCCCATCCATATGAAGCTGAGTTTGTCTATTACTCCATTTCAGCACAATCTAGACAAGTGGATGAGGACTGGGAAATTTGCATCAGGCCTGGCACTCATGTCCCTTATGGACAAAGGCAGCTTATGAATGCCTGGCCCTCAATGTCTTATTTGGATGCAGGACTTCATTATTCTTATGGGAAAACTTGTCTAGACTTAGAAAGGCCCCTTGGAGCCTTAGTCTAGTAACAGTCTATGAATCTATGAATCTATAAAAATGATACACTGTACACCCAATATACATGAAACTATCATGCCAAGAGTGTTGGACAAAATGATATAGAGGCAGTCTGATCTGAACTAAACCTATGAAGGAATATCTGAAGGTGGTACTGCTCAGTGCTAGAAGTCTTAACAAGAAATTCCACTCCCTGCAAGCCTTCCCGTCCATGGTGAGGTAGACATGTGTGCAGTAATAGAGACATTCCCCAGGATTCATGAAGCCTCCGTGTAAGAGTTATAACTCTTACACGGAGGCTGCAGTTAAACGGAGTGATGTCAGCATGCTTTGCATATTCATGAGAGCATGCTGAATCACACCTAAGTCTAACACGGTCCATGTAAGACAGTAGGGGGCGTGTCTGTAGGCTGAGCCCTGCAAGCGGACACGCCCCCAGAAGTGTAAAAGTGCCCAAAGTAAACACCCACAACAGAGTCCACGGAAATGTGAATAAACACAACACAACACATGCCCCCACAGACTATGAACATAAAATATATATAAATGAACATGTTATATATTTTTTAAATTGTAAAGATGTTTAACCGTGAGTGCGCTCGTTGCTGGCGTGCCGTAAGCGCAGCTACAGTTAGCAGTCAGTGGGAAAGCATATAAGAACTAAATATGCAAAATAAGCTAGGAAGCAATAGTGTAGCGGTAGAGATGTTGGCTGAAGAGCAGGCATTCATGGTTCGAGCCCCCACAACACCAATTTCTTTTTTTTCAAAATAAGCAGGAAACAAGTCCCTGACAAATATGTACACATAAAACCACAATTTATGTAAAATTTAATGAAATAGCCCATTTATATTGAAGACATGTGAGGTAAGAAAAGAAGAAAAAATGCCAGATGTGCTCATAGCTGAGCTACAGTTTAACAGAGTGAGTGCATGTGCCCGTAGATGAGCAGTGGTTTAACTGGCGCAAAATGAGTGCCCGTAGCTGAGCAGTGGTCTAACATGCTAAATCTATGTGCCCCTAACTGAGCTAAGCGTAATATGCGTGCCGATAGCCAAATGAGGCTTAAAGCAGCGTACCCCGTTTGCGCGGAGCTGCGCACCGCGCAAACAAGCTAACCGATGGGCAACGTTGAGCAAGCCGTATCAAAACTGCCTTTACACAGACACACCCCTCAGCATGTCTAGACAGTCATGAAAAATAAAAAGCAGTGGCCAGGTTCAAACCCAGGATACTATACACCAGAGTCAAGGTACAGAACCACTAAGCCATGACAACAGTACCTTTAAATGCAATAATAGCTAATATATAGGAATGAATACAAACTAGAGCATGACAATGCAGGTTTACTGAAGTTGATACAATTCCAAAATGGCCAATCACAGATATGTGCGGGAAAAACGGACTATATAAGCCCCATAGGCGGGAATACACAGCATAAACGATTGTAGAACTGACCTGCAGGCAGAATGACAGGAGTAGGAGAGGGTATTTGCTTTCGAGCACAGAGGTGGGGTGTTGAGGAGTCCAGGTACATGGTCTGGCTCCTAGTCCATAATCATGAGGCCCAACTCATGCAGGGCCAGGTCCTCTGGGGAGCATACAGGGCTGAGGCGTGGGACCGGTTGGCTCATGATCTCACCAGTGCCACAGGGATTCCAAGGACTGGTGAGCAGGTCCGTCACCACCATGCGGACCTGAAGAGACGCAAGCAGGACCAACTGAACCTTTGGATCCAGGAGGCCCGGCAAACACCCAACGCCCCACTACTGAGTAAGTAACATTTAATTATGTATGTAAGAAATTAAACTAGCTGATATTATGGAGATGTGTATTCCAATATTACTTCATTTATATTACAGCTGCAGGTGTCCGTTCTGTGAACCGCAGAGCCTATGGCGATAGGCTGGTGCGGTTGCGCCACCAGGCATGTCAGTAATCCACTACCAGTGACTGTAAAGAAATATAAAAGTATGACAGTCAGCAAAAGAGTGCAGTGTAGTCAGTAAGGAATAAAATCTGCAAGTAACAGTGTGAAAGTGTATGCAAGTATTGCTTGATTACAAAAGTGTGTTTCAGCCTGTAAGTTTAACCTAAACATGAAGCTGTCCGACATATATTCTGAAATAAAAATGCCCTGCCTGTAAGAAAATAGTACACAACCTGCAGCAGGCTGAAAAGTATAGCTGCAGAAGATGATGAAATCACATGTGTGAAATATATCCCTGTGGAAATACTGAAACATGACAGAAGTGAGACTGCTGGAAAGGATTGTAATAACTACTGGTAAAACATGTCAATAAAGCCTAGAAGTACCATCCTGAATAGTAAAATGAAAGCAAGTGAGAGAGTGGGAGAAAGTGTCATGAATCCAGCAATACAGTAGTAATAACCCCTGAATAAAGTATACTGCAGTTAAGACAGAATGAAATGCATGTGAGATTCAAAACCAAACAGCAAAATCTGTTCAAAGTGTTGCTGCATCTGGAATGTGTATCCCAAAATCTGGATATGTTGCTCTCAGTCTGCAATATGCAGATAGGATGTTTGTCTGAGATACCAAACATCCACACTTGTCTACAGCTATATAAAGCAAATGTAGCAGGATAATGTAGCTGAACAAAGCTAGATATGAATGTGTATGAAGAACCATAAAATGTATATTGATGTTGCAGTAACAGTCCTATCACCAAGTTGAAATAGTTACCATATAGGAAACTGTAGTTAGAACAGTAGTGTGTATATAACTGTAGCTATTAGAAATGTACAGCATATGTATTGTTATTCGAAGGTGTTAATATTACTTTCTTCACCCCACCCTATAACCACATATAACCCATTCCACGTGAAAATGGTATGTGCAATCACAATTAACACCCCTGGATGTTTGTCCTGTTGGGTCATATATATTTGCATGTCTGTTGATGCATCTGCCCTGTTCATACATCCACACCTGATGGCCTGTTGCCATCAATTAACACTGCATGTTGTTGGACTGTGTATTTCTGTTCAAATTATGCATGTGTTATGCACGCTGTTCAATGGTGTGAATATCTGGGTGTTTGGTTAATGGGAATACTTATGCATGCTGTTACAACTAATTGTGAATGGTATTATATGCCACTAACCCAAACTGTCATGACATAATGCAAAACATAGGACGACAGGGAAGGCGTGTTCCAGCGGACCCACCTCTCCCACCTCAGCTGGCGAGTGCACCTGGCACTAGTGCCGAGTCCAGACCCTCCTCCGGTGGCCCTGTGCCACCTGCGGGTGGAAGCGCTGCAGGGGATGGGGCTTGCCCCCCTCTGCAAGTGTTGCCAGAGGAGAACCACCACTCACCCTCCATAGCGTCCGGACTGTGGTGCGTAGGGAGATTCGGGACTCTGTTCTCGAGCCCCTACGCCAGCTCGAGGCATGGGTGGCGCAACTAACGGGCATGCCTGTTGCCACACCTACACAGCCCCCAGCACAGCCCTGTCCTGGGCAGTGAAGGAACAGTGGCAACTGCCTATGGGTGGGGATATCAGTTCCACTGTTGCCATCTGTGGGCTCATGGGCTCTGGATATCCAAACCTCCGTCCCCGTCAATTGCATAACCCCCCCACACGTGTCATACACTGCCCCTGTATGCGTCTTGTTTGTCTTGTCTGTTTACCTACCCAACCTACCTCCCCAGCTGTACCGACTTCCTTCACCTGACATACCACTCTCACCTGAAAAAAAAAAAAAAATTACGCCCCATACATAGCTGCCCATTCCGCACACATGTCTACTGGACATGGAACCTATCAATTACAATTGGCTGTACAACAAGTATTATTGTTGTCCTGACACCTCTCTCAGGGGTGGAAGGTTTCAAATGTCACACCAAATTACATACATATGCACAGCTGTTGCTGATGAAGAAATGGGCAGCTATGGGCCTTACCTACATCCCTCCTGCACATCCCAAGCTTGTTTCCCTACTGTCTTACCCTCTTTGTGACCCCTTTTTCACCACTTTCCTGTCTCCCCATTTTCTTTTCTTTCAAAGAAAATAGCGCGGGTGTGCGCAAGAGTAAGCATGTTTAAGCGGTTGTAAGCGGGTGTGCGCGGAGTTAACCGCCAGTGCGCATGCGTGAGCTCCACGCAAACCACCGCTAACCCGGTTACAACTGCTTAAAAGTGCCTTAGTCACTTTGATTGACAGGTCCTGTACTTAGCTCAAAAGCAAAATAAAATCCCACTGAGAGTTCCGAACCCAGGAAACAGCAGTCTGCATGACTTACCACTAAGCCATGACTCTTATACAAGAACATTGTGCTAAAATAAATATATCATGTAATAGTAGGAATGAATGTAAAGGGAATATAGATGTGTAGTACACAAAGCATGCCATTTAGAATTACTATCAAAACTAGTGGATTTCCATAATAGTAGTGTGTGAACAGAAACAGCCATGCTAGTTGGAAGCTAATAGGTAATAATGTCACTATATCACCTTGCAAACCACACACATACTCACAGCAGGATAATCACTGCCCATACCCCACAACCTCTTACAGGAACACATCTGGACCAAGTAATAAAATATGTGGAGCAAAGGCCCAAAACCAGGGACACATTACAAATAATGTTACAACAAATGCAGACAGTTCAGAGAGTAACAGGGTCTGCACTTTGTGGGATGTTTGGAAGGGTATGCAGTCTGAAACTTGAATGTTTGTCACCATATTCTGACTTGAGCCCAGAGTGACTTGCCAGAAAAAGGTGTGCATGAGATATTGACCAAAATATGAGGCAGAAATGTGGACAACCTGCAAATATCTGTACACATGATGGGTCTGACACCACCATATTTGAATAGTTAAGAGCCTAGACATAGCAACAGTGAATGACTTACAGGGATGCCCCACAGACCCCATGTGAAATGTACAAACAGTAGGCAGAAAGGTGTAACACATGCAATGGTAACTATGGAGTCCTGAAAGTATTCATCACTTGCATGACAGAAAAAGTGTAGTAATACATATGCTCATGCTAACCCACAGTCACAACTGCAGCATACCAGACATTTTTAATGGGTGTACCCCACTAATATGTACCATTCCATGAGGCACATAACAGATGAACCTGAAAGTCTCTGGGGCCTGCTCAGCAGCATACTCAAATACCCTAATAGATGTCAAGGCCCACACCATGGCCAGACCACACTGCATGCTGTAACACCCTAGCAGATATAGCAAGCATTCCAAGGTGTGAATGTACATGGAAAATAGGAAAGCTACTGCAGCACACTACAGTCAAGACACCTAGCAGGCATACAAGTAGTGACTGTAAAGGGCAACTATTGAAGCCTTAGCAACAAAGTGCAAGCAAAAGTGAAAGGAAAGCACACACACACATTAACAGTAGTAGTAGTTGTAGGTGTCAGTGTACATACACAGTTAGTACAGGAAACTGGAGAAATGAATGGGGGAATGTTAATCTACAACACACCTAGAAATATGAGAGAGATACCAACCTTTACACTCACAGAACATTGTCCACAGCATAACAGCATGGTCCCTGCCCTTAAAATCTGAAAGGGCTACGCCTATCTCACATACCTTTTTATAGCACTGTTCTGAAATCACAGTGAGAACTGCAATCAGTACACAACTGGCTGCATGCAATTAGCAAATGCTGGCTAACAATTGGTGCAGAGGCCATCACATGGGCATATGCAGATACCTACAAAAGTATGCTGTACTCCCAGTCCACACATGCAATACTTTCATTGCACCCTGAGAAGGACGTGAGAAACAGACAGACAGAGAGAGAGAGAGAGACAGAGACAGAGAAAATTGCAATTAAGCAGACACAAACAAATTGTTCAGCAACAGCTACTTGAAAGCTGACAACTGGGAAGTGGAGCAGCAGGACAGAGAACCAGACGGCAACACAAGCAGCTGTGACAAACACAGGTAATGTAAGGTAATACTATAAAGGTCTACATACTGTGAACCCTCCATATGTGTCATTGGTCTGTATCCATATGTATATGAAGATGTGTAAAGGGCAGGGGACATACAGCAACTATCAGTGAAGGCTGTACATACATTTGTATGTGAGAGCATCTATGTGCACATATCAATGTTGGTTGATTGTAGGTTGTAGTGCCATGTACAAAGTAGGTTTCACAGTTATGTATGTTTAGCAGTATGTTAGTGTGTGTATACAGTATGGGAGACAAATATGTTGATATACCTGTCTAACATATGGATATGTATGTATGTCAACATATGTATGTGTATATATATATATATATATATATATATATATATATATATATATATATATGTATATATATATGATATGCATATATGTATACATACATAGAGAGAGAGATGTAGGAATACATAGACAGATGTAGATAGAATATTGTACAAACATATCTATGTAATGCACACATACAGATATAGATATATGTAGATACATATACATAGACAGACTGATCTGACTATCTACAGGTATGACTGTATATGACGACCTGCAACACAGCCTGTCCCTCCCCCTCTGTCACTCACACCCCCTCTGTGCCCCCTCCACATCTATAGCAATATATGTACATCAATATATATATATGTGTATATGTATACAGACATATATATATATATATATATATATATATATATACATATAGATATATCTATATACATATATATATATATATATATATATATATATATATATATATAGAGAGAGAGAGAGAGAGAGATGTATATAAATTCTGAGTGAGGCACATGTGTACAGATGTATTGCAACAGGTGCCTGGTGACAAAGGCATGGAGTGAACACCAGTGTCAAAACCGGAGTACCATACCACATTCCAGATCACCTACACCAGTAACCACCAGATATGTGATTTGCTGCCCACCACTGCATGTGTCAGGGGTGAACAGGGTCATAAATGTGTACAATAGTGGCCCCAATGATATTCACAGTGGCACACTATCCCTGGAATACCTGCACATGGTATGTGTCAGCGGACATGGTGTGTCAGCTATGGACATGTAGGTCGGTGTACCCCTCCACACCACATAATGGATGCCATGGTATGGACCTCACATGACAGCTACAGATATGGAGAAGGACACAGTGACATGTACAACACTGTGACAATGCCCTCAAACACATTACCAATGCACAGTGACTGACAACACCACAGAGTACACATATACTACCCACATAGAGGTTACCACTCCCGGATTTACATATGTAAGTCACACCCATGACAGATGTCCAACAACCATAGTAACACCTCACACCATCCACAACCTAAATGTCTGCTGTGTGTCGTCCGTGCCACTGGAATAGAGTGCACATGTGGAGGTAAGAGTTCCTACCCACAGATAAGACATACCCTGCAATAAACCACACAGTGTTAAGGAGCAAGACTCCCCATGAGTACATGTCACACATACCCCTGCTGAATGTTAGTCAGATAGGTAATATGCCATATGAGTCACCCTGTGTAACTGTGTGACAGCAGCAGGTACCATCACACCACATGTGTCACAATGGTCAGGGTAGCAGAACAGTATGCTGCTGTAGTCCCAGGGGCAATAGCATATTGTATAGTATTGTATTGTAATGTAATGTATTGTGTTGTATTGTATTGGTATGTTGAGGTGCCTCCTTCATGGAGTGGAACCACTGCTGCTGTGCGCCAGTGTACAGGTACATATCCTGTAGTCAGGCTGGTGTTACATAGCACTTCTATATGTGTGTTTAGCTCCTGTCAGAGTTTATGTAGCATGCAACTGGGGATACCATCAGGTCCCATTCATGTTGTGTATTCTGCTGTCCTGAGGGTGGCTCTCACCTGGACATCTGTGATGACAGGGAGGTTACAGTCAGCTGGGATAACTATGTCTTATTTTGGGGAGAGGGCGGGGTGACACCTGCACTGAACCTGTCTGCCACAATGTTGTCAATATCTGTGGTGTCAGTGAAATATGTGTTGTTGTGTACTAACTATGGGCATAGAGGATGAATCCTGACCAGGTTGCTAACATAACTGAAGAAGGCCTTCTGGTTATCTGTAGTGTCCCTCTTGATTTCCCTCTCAAAGTTGCCCATGGATGTTTGTATGATGGAAAATAGATCCTTACTAGTGCTGCTCAGACATGCCCTCCCTTTATGGAATTATGCTTTGTCTTGCAGTAGCTTCCATCTTCTGTAATACAATCTGTCTATGGCTGGGGTCCACCAGACAGGATGCTGTCCCTTTGTGGAGAGTGTCTTGGTCATATATGGGATTGCATGATCCATGCATTCTCGGAGATGTCTGTAGAAAGCAATTGTGTAGGGGTCAGCATTGTGGGTTGTATCTGCCACTGGCCCAGTGGGCTGAAAGGATACCATGTCACTGTTACAAAGTGTAAAGTTTGTATCTGTAATGTTATGCACTATAGTCGTTTGTGCTGGTGGTGGAGGTGGGATATGTATATCCAGGGCAATCAGTGTGTGGTCAGCTCACAGTAGTTGATAATGTAGGCCATACAGTACCTAGATACAAACCCCTAGAGTGAGGAGGTGCTCTTGACCTGAATCAGTGTTCTGACTGCTGGAGTTTGGTAGTATGTCATATGGAGTGTGCCAGGTACTGTTGCACAGTTGCTGGCTGAGCACTGATACCTGGCCATCTACATGTGTATCCACCAATAGACAGACAGATGCTACATATGTGAGATATGTTGTATCATAACAGTCGAGTAGCATGTGTAGTATGTGTGCCAAATTCTGCTGACATATATTGCTGATACCAGATTATTTTCTTTCTCAAGTACATGGCCCACCCACGGAATCCCACCTACTCCACAGCTGAGGATGAGGAGATACACCAGAGCCTGGTGCGGGATTATGCAATACTCTTTTCCCGCACCAGCCAGAATCAGCAGGAGAGGGCTGCACTGTGGCAAGACCTTGTCCGTCGGGTAAATGACATAGGCACGCATAATAGGACATATGAGCAGGTATGACATCACTGCAGTGATTTAATCAGACATGTCCGTCAGCGTGCGTCGGATATCCACAGGCAACAGGTCGCCACAGGTGGTGGGGTGGCTACACATCCCCACTCACCAGACTGGAGGGACTACTCATGAGTGTAGTGGCTCCAGTCCACCAGCAACAACAACAGCAGCAGACATGCATTATGATGGAGGCTGGAGCCACGCAGCAGCAAGACAGTGAACGTGCAGGTAATATGCCATATGTATAGTTGACTGTTGTGTACACTGGTAGTTAATGCATGTGTGAGGTGTGTCCTTGGTTTGTAGCTGTCACCATAGTATTTAATGTGCAAGTGTGATATCCTCAATATTAGCAGCTGACCTGTGAAAGGCGACTGTTGTACTACTGACCTGTATCATACTCAGTAACAATGGCACAGTTGTGCCCACTGACATTAGTTTCTTCACGTCTGCAGGACCCTCTGGTATAACAGCAATGCAGCCTATCCATGCTGGTGAGTGTGTATTAACAATTCCTGTAATAGTGTTGATAGTAATAGTACTATTTGGCTCACTTAGTAGTGCTCTTTGTATGCATGTAGGTGTGTCTGTGTCTGTGTGTTGATATCACGCATACTGAGTACTGTACAATTGTGTGAAACTGTGTGCATGTGTGCATGTGTGCATGTGTGCATGTGTGCATGTGTGCACGTGTGCATGTGTGCATGTGTGCATGTGTGCACGTGTGCATGTGTGCACGTGTGCATGTGTGCACGCGTGCATGTGTGCACCTGTGCATGTGTGCATGTGTGCATGTGTGCACCTGTGCATGTGTGCATGTGTGCACCTGTGCATGTGTACACCTGTGCATGTGTGCATGTGTGCATGTGTGCACCTGTGCATGTGTGCATGTGTGCACCTGTGCATGTGTGCATGTGTGCATGTGTGCATGTGTGCATCACTGGAAATGTGTAGACATTGTAAACTGAGTTTCCTGTTTCCCTCCCACAGGTTCTGTTGCTGCTCTGGTGTCATGTAGCAGGGAACCTGAATCAGGTGCCGTGGCTACTGATAATGATGACATCTGTGTAATGGCACAGGAAAGTATGCCAGGGTCCGCCATTGGTCAGCCAATTGACAGTACACAGCTGTCGACCCCGTCAATGCGCACAGTTATCCTGCCAATACACCCTTTGTCACCAATGTCCCTAGGTGATGGACAGCATACAGTGGGCATTGTCCAGGGTAATGTGGTATCTGTGGCACATGCCTCCCCACACAGCAGCCATGGGCATGGCCCAGAGATGGTACCACACAGACATATGTCCAGGGGTTCTCGTGGGAGCATCCATGGGCGTACTGCCCCTGCCAGACGTGCCCACAGAGGTCTTACAACCTCAGCTATGTTTCGGGCTGTCATGCAGGCACAGTCACGTATGGAATGGTATACCAGACAGGGTCTGAGGGAGCTGACAGCATGTCGCACAGCCATGACTGACAGTATGCGTGACATTGCGGCTGCCATCCGTGATTTCACCGATGTCATAGACAGACGTTCTGGGGACATATTAGACCGGTTCCACAACTACATGTCCATGAGCCAGGGCGATGGTGGGCGGTTGAGGCGTCGACGTGGCCGTATGCCAGCAACAGCAGCAGCTGGCAGTCGTTGCGGATGACAACAGGGCCGTGGCCGCCCCCGTAGTGCCAGCAGGAGCCCCAGCAATGCTGGGTCTGTGCTGTCATCAGACCGCCCCAGGAGACCACGTGCACGTGGCTCTGGCCGGGCCCGACAGGGATCTGTGTCCAGTCAATGAACACCTGCTTCTGATGACAGTACCCAGTCTGGGTTGGTACTGGATACGGTCCATAGCACCCCTGCAAGGCACAGGTACCGTGTCCGTGGCCAGAGACACTGATCTGTATGACCTGGCAGGTACAGTCTGTGGCTGTCCACAAACACCAGTATATGGCAGCCATGAGGTGGAACTGTGTGCATCCATACACACATGCGAATTGACAACACCTAGGGCTACCGCATACACGCACACACTGCATCAACATTGCCCCACCTTCTACTGCTGTCCCTCACCAACACACATACACATACATGTCAATTGGTGGTATCGGTGGCTGACTCAGGCATACCAAGTTCACACCCTGTGCATATGATGAAACTGTGCCACCTCCTGCAATCTGTAACAACTGTGCAGGTACAGGTTAACATGTTGCTGATGCACAGGGTGACCACATAGATGTGTAGTAATAGTATCATGTTGTTAACAGTACTGTGTGCTGAATTAATTGTGGGTATATCACAGCATGCCTGATGCAGTAAGTGTGTGATTGTCATGTCCTGTTGTCTACACCCATGCTAAGTACCATAGTGTATCATCTGCGCATGTTGGCCTACTGGTGGTAATGATGTCAACAGAAGGCTACATACATAGGTAGCACAGGGGATAAGGTAATGAATGTAGTAATACACAATGATGGACATGTAAATTGCAAGTTGCATGTTGCCCACACTGGACTCTGCAATGCAGATGTTTGAGGATGTTGATATGTGTGCAGTACTACACGACTGGTACAGGACACACAGGAGCACCCTAGCACTGCATGCTCACATCTCATACCATGCTAGACAGCCCCAACACACATAACTAACTGTCACAGGAGGGAGAGTCCCCATATATGTCAGGGATACTGTGATGGCAGGCCAGGTAGCATACATCCTACTAAGTATGGAACCACTGAGTGAAGGCTCAGTGTCTGTTATTTGACATGTGTATTACTGCAGGTATGAGCACATGGGTTTCCATCCAGTTATTGTACATCCTGACAGTACATGGTCTGTACACTTGTGTGCACTGAGACTGGACCCTAGCCATCTGACCCGTGTATTTCCATGTACATGTTCATAGTGCCTGCATATTTGCAGTGTTACCTACTGGAACTGGTACAGCTTGTTTGTTGTACAATGGACTACATGCAGCCCTGTTTACTGTAGCTTTGTTTGCATGCATGTTTGCTTGCAATTACCCTGGAATACTGATCACACGTGCAATGCATAGTTATAGAGCTTCTGTGGACTCCTAGTGCCATCTGCATAGCTTACTATATGTATGTCCATGTCCCACTTGACAGGATGTCACTGTTTGTCCTGTTCACATGTACATTGCCTGTGACACAGTGCATATGACTTACCTGGCATGTGTCCACGTGAGCAGTCATATATGCTACTGCTAACTAATCACAGGCACTACACCTTCACATATTCATCTTCTGTTGAACTACCTGCTTCGCTAGCGATGGCCTGCACCTGTCACCCCTGGGCTTTCAGATATTGGCAAAGGCTCTTGCTACCCCCATAGTGCCTATGTTAGGCAAGGCTCAAATGACAAACCCACCTTCATAGGTATCACAAGGGATAAGAAACTAAGAGTAATGCTACCCAACGCCAGAAGTCTAAATCTCCAGATGCATGCACTCAAAACACTCCTTGGCATGGAGAACATCGATATCTGTGCAGTAACAGATGCCTGGTTCAGGGCTACTGAGAGCACACCAGCACTACCAGGTTTAACCTGGTTGATTTCTTTGAAACAGTCACCAAGGCCATTGACGAGGGGAAGGTGGTTCACACAGCCTACCTGGACCTTGCAAAAGCCTTCACAACAATATCCCACTTGGGCATTCTAGAGAAGCTCACCAGCTTAAATATAAGCCCCTATGTCACTAGATGGATTGCACAGTGGCTCAAGGACAGAACCCACATGGTTAGAATTGCTGGAGCCATACCAGACTCCAAACCGGTTACGAGTTGTGTCCCACAAGGCTCAGTCCTGGGACCTCTCTTGTTTGGTATATATTTATTGGAGGTACAGGCCAACACGGACGGACTGTGGCTGACCAAATATGCAGATGACTGCGAACTGGCCACCATAATCGACTCTCCAGCCGACACAAGCATCTTCCAAAGGGGCATCATAGAAACAGACAACTTGTGCCAGAGCCATGGCCTTCAGCTGAACAGTGTTTAGAAAGGGGAATGTGCATCCTGTAGTTTGTTCTCCTAGTTGCCAAAAGGGACATTTCCCTCACACACACACTAACCCCCCTCACACAAACAAACACACTTGCAGGATTCAAACTCCTACCTAACTATAGTATGACACTTGAGATGGAAACATTAGCAGAGCGCGCTATTCGCATTACTGGGAGGTTTTCTTTCTCTTGCTATACTTATAGGGTGCTGACATCATCAGTGTTTAGAAAGGGAAATGTGCATCCAGTAGTCTGTTCACCTAGTTGCCAAAAGGGACATAGTCCTCACACACACACTAACCCCCCTCAGCCATAAACACACACTTGCCATTTGCAGGATTCAAACCCCTATCTGACTATGTTATGACACTCGAGACGGACACATTCACAGAGTGTGCTATTCGCATTACTGGGAGGTTTCCTTTTTCTTGCTGTACTTATAGGGTGCTGACATCATCTGTGTTTAGAAAGGGAAATGTACATCCTGTAGTCTGTTCACCTAGTTGCCAAAAGGGACATTGTCCTCACACACACTAACCCCCCCTCAGCCAAAAACACACACTTGCCGGGTTCAAACCCCTATCTGACTATGTTATGGCACTTCAGATGGACGCATTAGCAGAGCGCGCTATTTGCATTACTAGGAGGTTTCCCTTCTCCTGCTATACTTATAGAGTGCTGACATCATCAGGGTTTAGAAAGGGGAATGTGCATCCTGTAGTCTGTTCTCCTAGTTGCCAAAAGGGACATTTCTTTCACACACACTAACCCCCCTCAGACAAACACACACACTTGCCATTTGCAGGATTCAAACCCCTATCTAATTATGTTATGACACTTGTAATGGACACATTAGCGGAGCGCACTATTTGCATTACTGGAAGGTTTCTTTTCTCCTGCTATACTTATAGAGTGCTGACATCATTGGTGTTTAGAAAGGGGAATGTGCATCCTCTAGTGTGTTTTCCTAGGTGCCAAAAGTGACATTTCTTTCCCACAGACTTACACACACACCATCCCCACTCACTCACCTACACTGAACACTTGCAGGATTCAAACCCCTACCTAACTATGTTATGACACTTGTGACGGACGCTTTAGCGGAGCACGCTATTCACATTGCTGGAAAGTTTCTCTTCTCCTGCTATACTTATAGAGTGCTGACATCATCGGTGTTTAGAAAGGGGAATGTGCATCCTGTAGTGTGTTTTCCTAGTTGCCAAAAGCAACATTTCTCTCCCACAGACTTACACAAACCAACCCCACTCACTCACACACTGAGCATTTGCAGGATTTGAACCCCTACCTAACTATGTTATGACACTTCTGACAGACACATTAGCGGAGCACGCTATTCGCATTACTGAGCAGTTTCTTTTCTCCTGCTGTACTTATAGGGTGCTGACATCATCGGTGTTTAGAAAGGGGAATGTGCATCCTGTGGGGAGGCAGACACCAAGCACACTCTGGCTAAGCTGTCATTCCCTAGGGCAAACAGCCTAGTGTTGACCTCTACACCCATATGTTTAATTGTCAAATGCACATTATTTGTTGCTGGTAGACTGTTTGCACATCTTTATTGCCATAGCATTCCCTGTTTGTATGAACAACTTGTGCATCTGTGGAAGATGTTTGCATATGGGAGGGATCCGCTATATCACGTATGTCTCTGTAGTCATTTAACTGTGTGCACTGGGCAGACTGCTGTAATGTGGTTGGTTCCTGGAATAACACATAAAATACCAGATATGTGTGTCCAACTGCTAAACTGAGATTTGGCCTAAGTGTGTGAGAATGCCCAGTTCAGCCTTCCCATGGCATGTTGTCTGACATATGTCTCATTTATCAAAGTGTGTGAGCATGCCCAGTGTGAGCATTCCATATGTTGGACTCTGCAGCCCACCACATTTGTGGATGAGTGTGAACTTCAACAAATATCACCCGTTTATGGTTGTGTGTTGTGTGTCATGTTGTGTAGTTACTGTACAACTGCTTTGTGTGTGAACACAACAGGATTATACTGTGCCTGCAGTGTTTGCATGGGATACTTTGCATACAGTTGTCAACATCCTTTCACACTGACCTAACACTGTAGTACTGTATAGTGTACTGGTAATACTTTGACTGTGGTGGACAGTATCCTGGGCTTTAGTGCTATCACTGCTTTACATTTCGATAGTGAGCACAACAGCCTGGTTAGGGGCCAGTTGTGTACATCTGACCATGTTGCATTCTGTTCAGATATGAACTACTTAAACCAGGCTTGTCCAACATTGGTAGTGTATTCCACAACATAGGTGTACATTTGCAAACACTGGCGATGTGCCCTAGTCCATGTCTAATGCTAGTTGGAGAGTGTGTTTGTCCTTCAACACACATTGTAAGTGGAGTTTGCCATGACATATGTCATGGTTAGTATACTGTGCCTCTGTCTACCTGTGACATGACAGTGATACCCAGGATAAAGCTACCATCTCCCATCCACTCATCAAGATTCCTATTGAGGAAGATTGATAAGTGACTCTATGGGTAGCCTGTACTGGGGGTTCACTCATGGGTGGGAGTGGCTTCTGTGTTATGGATCATGCAGTACAGCTTGTCCTATGTAAGTCAGTGCTGGGGTTCAGGTCTCTCATGTGCATAGCTCACTGCCATTCAGATTGTGCAAGGTGCAGCATGTTTATTGATACCAGCAACACAGGCAACACATGGCATCTGTGCAAGCTCTTTGATCCTCCTGGTGAGGTACTGTTGGGGACTTTACGGTTGATGGAGGTGTCTGCTGAGGTACATCCCACAGGGGCTATTGTAGTCAATTGTACCGCTGATGAAGGATGACTGCAGAGCCACAATGACCTCCCCTTATCTAGATCTGACAACCTTCATGATTAGGTGGGTATATGGTATGTTTCTGTAAACACTACAGCACATGTTTGTCCAATGCAGGATATCTATCACCTTGTGTCCCCAGGTCTCTCATTACATGTTAACTACATAATGGGTTAACACCTATGTGGTAATTGGTGGGCACTTACTGTATATCCATGAAGGTTGACTATACACGTTTCTGGAATTAGCTTGTTGACATGGCTATGGCACCAGTTGTCTGTTTCTATGTGGCCCTTTTGTGGGATGCTTGTGTCAGCTGGTGGATCATATGTGGTGAGCAGTTTGTAGTCCTCTGCAAACATGTTCAGACACAGTCCTTCCATGTTTGCCTGTACCTATGGGACATATATACCAGACGAGGGAGATCCCAGGACCAAGCCTTGTGGGATGCCAGTTATATCTGGTTTGTAGTCTGACATGGCTGCAGCATGTCTGACCATGTCTGTTCTGTCCTTGGTCTGGTTTGCAACCCTCTACTGACATAGGGGTTTATATTTAAGCTGGTGGGCTTATCTAAAAGGAACACGAGGGGTATTGTATAGAAGCCTTTGCAAGGTCCAGCTACGCTGTGTGGACCACATTGCCCTCATCAATGACCTTAATGACTGTTTCAATTGAGTCAAACATGTTTAGGGGCAGGATCTGCACTTAAGAAAGCCACACTGGGTAGGGTCCGGTGTCAGTAGGTCCCCAATATCTTTATGTCTGTGGTACATGCTGATCCTTTCCATAGCTGTGCAGACCGAGCTTCTCAGGATTCTGGGGTAGTAGTTTTCAGTATCCATTCAGGCAACACCTTTGTTGAGAAAGACCACTGTTGTTGTACACTGCTCTTTGGGTACATATTCTGTGGTAAGGATGATATTGAGCAGTAGTGTGGTTTGGCATTCCATTCATCTTGGAGTCCATGTTGCACTAAGCCCAGGACACCATCTCATACCATTGCTCCTGTGTGTTTTGCTTTGTAGATGTTGGCTGTTACCTCAGCATCTGCAATGTCAGGGGGCCAGCAGTCTGCTGGGATAGATATTCTGCATTCGGGGGGGGGGGGGTTGCACTGCACCTGTCAGGATGTATGTTGGCAATATGTGTGTGTGTTTGTGATATTTGTGTGATTCAGAGCATATCTGTGAATTCCCAACATGGTTCCTACCATCAGTTGTGAAAGCCTTGGGGTTATCCTTAGTGTCCTGTACAATTTGTATCTTCATAGGTTCATAGGTTCATACTAGGCTATCCACCCTAGGGCATTTGTTAGCCTAGCCAGAGTGTGTGTGGCTTTTGCCACCCCTTGCTATGTGAATATTATGGCCATTTATGATTTGCTTTGCTGTGCCTCTGTCTGGACATGACACAGTGAATACCCGCAGTGTAACTCTACAATCATCCATCCACTTGGCAAGATTCCTGTTGAAGAGTGTCAGTGAGGGGCTCTGCCTAACATGGAGTGGGATTCTGGTCCAGGGTGTGGGGAGCCTCTGGATTATGTATCTGTCCCACCAGCACATCCTATTTCATTATTTGTTGAGGTTGACATCTCTCACTCTCACAGCTCCGATGGATTTGAGTTTTCTGGGGTGGAGCATGTCCATTACTCCTGTGTTGGGCATGGCCTTCTACAACAGGCATGCAATGCCTCTGTGTAGGCAGTATGTGACTGCATTCAGCTGGGGTGTCTACAGCCAGGCAGCATATGACATATATTTGAGACCCTTTATCCTCTTGGTGAGGTACCTTTGAGGTCTTTCTAACTGCTGCAGGTGTCAGGTAAGGTACATCCCATATGAGGCATTGTACTAGATTATGGGTGTGATTAGAGAACAGTATAGGGGCACAATGACCTCTGTTGATGTAGATGTGAATCCTTTCCTGATACGGTGTCCAATGTAGCCAGTCTTCCTAGCCACATTGGCAATGTGAGTGTCACATAACAGGTTACTGTCCACTTGTGTCCCTAGGTCCCTGATTACTCCTTCCATACATAATGGTTTACCACCTATGTGGTAATTTGTGGTACCTTGTTTGGTATTTGGTGGGACATTCATACTGTCCAGTGTCTTCAGGATGGCTGGGTGGGGTTCCTGTGTGTGAGAGTGTGGTCTGTAGCATGCTGCAGACTGTACAGCAGTCTTGCCTACAGTTAGTTGCACATGGGTGGACTCCAATGCCTTGTGCATTGTCAGTTACCTGGACGTATGGGTGTCTGTGCTGAATATGGATACTCACCCTCCTTTTATGTTTTGTTCCAGGTTTTGGGGCCATGACACATGATACGTGGTATAACCTGGTAGTGCTGGTGTGCTGTCAGGAGGCTTGCAGCAGGTTTCTGTCACTGCACAGACATCGATGTTCTCCATACTGGGGATGGCCTTGGGAGCATGCATATTGGGGTTTACACATCTGGCATTGGTCAGCATTACCCTTATGTTTCTTTCCACTTATGTTTTCAAGGGTGGTGGGTCAGTCTTTTCAGCCTTGCCTACAAAAGGCTCTATGGAGGTGGCAAAGGCCTTATCCAGTATCCAGATGCCCAGGGGTAACAGGTGCAAGCCATCCCAAGAACAGCTGCGTGGCTTGTCAAGCATGACATCCCAAGCAGACAGACATTGGATCCCCTTGGAATGACACCAGTAAGTGTGCCACTTGCTATGACTGATCATTCTGTGTTTGTACTGTGGCATTATTCTTGGTAAGGGTAGGATACTGCAAACGGTGAGTGTCATACCGGCCTGGACTACATAATCAGAGAGCTCATCTATGTCTCTTTTCATGTAGTCTAGGGAGGTACATCTCAGGTCATTCACACCAGCATGGACTATAACTGCATCATATTTCTACTTGCTTTGGAGTGACCTGCATACTTCTGTTATGTGGCGTATTGTGGCAGCCTACAGGCAGCTTACTGTACCCTTTCCCTTGTTCAGTCTGGTGTGCGGGACAGCAGTGTGTCTGACTATGGAGTCACCTATTACAACTGTATCAGGCATGTTGTTTCTCCTTCTGGCCTGTGACTGTTTGGCACACCAGCTTTGTGTACTATGTGTTGCATGTGCTATGTTTGGAGGTTGTTTGATTGGGTGTCTGCTTTAGAGGCCTCTGTTGGTGTGCTGTGTTTGTAATTTGTGCCTCCGGGAATATTTTTCTGTGTTTATGTGTTTGGTTTGCAGTTGTGATAGGTCTATGTGGGACTGTGTTTGTGGTGTGTGTGGTTACCTTCTCCTCCTGACTAGTTTTGGGAGTACTGAGTTGAGGGAGCTCAGCCTCCAGTTTGGATAGATGGTTGCATCTCTCACATATATTTGTATTTCTTGGGTGGAGTTGGGGTTGTCTGTGTACTTGGGGCAGGTGTAACATTGCCTCAGGATTCACAGATTCAACTTGTTGTGGCTGGCCTTAGTGGATTGTATGTGTGGACAGATTTTATTGCCATACTACTGATCAGTGATTACTTCATTGTTTATGTTTGCTCTATCATGTAGTAGCTTCCTCATTCTCTTGCATGGTTTGGTTATGGCTGGTGTCCACCATGCCATATTCCCTCGTGTATGGCATTGTGTCTTGTTTTAATTTAGGATTGCATAATCCAAGCATTCCTGGCAGTGTTCATGGAATGGCTGTATTACAGGTTCTGAGGTGTGGCCCATATTTTGCACCTGCACAGGACCTTTAATGGATTCCACATCAGTTTGGAGGAGTGCAAATATTGCTTAACACATGTTTTCCACTGTGGTTTTCTGGCCAGGGACTGTGGTCAGGATTTGTATATCCAATGTGATTACTCTATGGTCTGGTTTTACCAGTGAGCAATACACTTCTCATCTTGCCATCCAGTACCCATGTTGCTGATTATCACATCCAGTATGCTTACCCCTCTTGTGGGAGTGGTATGTTGTTCCTGGGCCTTTTGGTTTATGGATTCTATGAACTTTTGTCCTACACTGTTGGAGCTAGTATAATCCTCCCAGTCTATGTCTGGGTATTTTCAGTCACCCAATATAATGTGGTTTGGAGGACTTGATATATTCATGTATTCCAGCATAGGCCAGGTGCAGTTCCTGGTGTTGGGACAGTAGTCTGTAGCAGGCTATAAACTGGGGGGGCAGTTTTAGCCACTGTTACTTGACCATGGCTAGTCCATGCTGCTTTTTGTTGTGGTACCAACATGGGGGTGTGGTTATCCTTGACAATTCTTGCTAGTCACTCTCCTTTTGTAGCTTGTTCCATGTTTTGAGGCTGTACAGCACAGTATGAGGTGTAACCTGGTAGTGTTAGGGTGCTGTTGTGAGCCTTGACTCAGTTTTCTGTTACAGCGCAGATATCAACATTCTCCATACTGGGTGAGTTTAGACTGCATGCATCTTGCTGTTTCGACTTATCCCTTATCTTATTCTTATCCCTTCTGATACCTATGGAGATAGGTTTGTGTTTTGAGCCTTACCTATTCAGGGCACACTGTGGGTAACAACAGCCTTTGCCAGTATCCATACGGCCTGCACTGATAGGTGTACGCCAGTCCTAGCAGGTGGTGCATCATGTCATGCTCAGCATGTCATCCCAGACTGGCACACATTGGATCCCCTTTGACTAACTGCGATACTTCAGTCAATTATTGCACTTGATCATCTCATTGTCATGTTGTGGCATGATGCTTGGTGAGGGTAGGATGTTAGTCAGGGTCCTCAGGTGTGCATATAGTACATGGTGTTACATTACTTAACACATAGCATTCATGCCTCAGGTGGTGCTGCAGGGCTGCCTCTGTCGGATACGCATATTACACTTCCCTGTACATGTTTGAGAGCAGGTTGTGTCATGTTAGGCATCCCTGTTACTATATGAGTGAGTCAGAGAGGGTATCATTCCCAGGGTTCCTACTGAGCCAGTGTATGTGCTATGCGTTGCCTCTTTGCCAAGGCCAGGGCATACTGGGCACGCCTCCTTCTGCCTACTGGGGCAGGCTCAGGTTGTTCCTCCTCCGAGTCACACTCTGCCTGTGATGGCCTTGGCAATGGTGGGGGGCTGTTTGGCCCGGCCCTATGCTGGTCCTGCTGCAGCTGTTTTCGCAAGATCATATTATGTAGCATAGCACATACCATGACAATTTGGGTACATGTAGTTGGTGTGTACTGCAAGGCTCCACCAGATGTGTCCAGACACCGGAACCGTGACTTGAGCAGCCCAAACACACACTCTATTACATTACGTGTTTGTGTGTGTGCCTCATTATGGCGTTCCTGTTCAGGTGTGTGTGCGTTTCTGATGGGTGTCATCAGCCACGGCTCCAGTGCATAACCTGCATCCCCCACTATGTGTCCATACGGGATGTCCCCATTGGCAAATGTCTGGTATAGCTGCGTCAAATGCCAGATGTGGGAATCATGGTAGCTCCCAGGACAGCCAGCACACAAATTCATTATTATGCCCTGGGCATCACACACGACCTGGCAGTTGATGGAGGGGAAGCCCTTGCGGTTGATGTATGCCCTACCCCGCTCACCAGCTGGTGCTTTGATGCGTATGTGCGTGCAGTCTATTGCACCCACTACCTCAGGGTATTCCACTATTTGCTGGAAGAGACGCGTATCGCTGGCCAATACCTCACGGGCATTGGGGAAATATACATGATCACCGACATGTGCTGACATGGCATCCAGGAACTGGTGCAGTACCCTGGAGGCTGATGCCTGTGATATCCCCATCATATCACCAGTTGGTCTCTGGAAGGTACCTGTTGCTAGTATTCTTAGGCCAACACATACCTTGGTTTCCACTGGGATGGGTCCCCTCTGTTGGTTCTGTGTGTGAGGCGTGGCCTGCACAGCTCCACTATTTGCTGCAGGAGGTCTCTGTCTACTCTATAGCGCTCTACTATCTCCAGCTCATGTAACCCGTGGTAGGTGACCCTGGGCCTGTACACTCTTCTCCGTCTCCTCACTGTGGGTTGTCTGGCACCATCTGCATTGTCACCACCCTCAGCAAGTCGCCTATGTCTCATTATGACAGCTATGGCAGCCCCTAACATTTCTGCTCTGAGTTCAGCTTTTCAGTTTTCACTTCTGATAACTTAACTCCTGTCTTGCAGTGTCTCTTGAGAGAAACATCCTGCACTGCTGTTTGCAGAGTTTTAAGTGCTGGGCTGGGCTACTATTCTGCCTGTGTAATTGCCTGCATCTAATTGTTTTCACCTGCTAGCTCCAGCAGTATTCCCTGCTAGCTTCCTACTAAATCTGTTGCTTCCTTTTTCCTTTCTGTTTCCTCAGGGTGGAGCCATGTGTAAACCAGCAGAAACACGCTCACAGTGGCTTACACGCGCGCACACATACTTACATGGTTCAGAATCTGCTTATTTGGATTAAAACGCGTGCACGCCTGTGCAAACAGTGTTAAACATCTCCCAACATGCTCCCACATGCTCAGTCTGCCTTACACGTGCGCACACTGCCTTATTCGCGCTTCATGGCGCGCACAAGTGCGCATACACATCCAGCAAGAAACTTTGGTGTAGGCAACAGTCTATACCTTCCATTTCTTGACTTTCTCATGCTTAGTTAGTGGCACACCTCTTTCCATGATATCTGTCTGACATCTATCATGTAACTCTGACCTCCAATGAACTGCATTTCTTTCTACCATTCCCCCCTGTGATGTCACCTATCTCCTACTCTGTTTCTCCCCCTTCTGTAACTCTTACACTACTCAGACTGTGCTCATTTGCTATGTGACAGTGGAATTCAGTATCCTTACACTCATTTGCATCAGATTGCCTACTAATGCTTAGTTACATGTCTTAGACTCAGCTTCCCCCCTTAGCAACCACTACACGGTGGCCATGTTGGTTTTGGTCTGCTGGTCCCTGCATTGACATTCCATGTATTGCATAAAACCTACATTTGTAGGTTTAACACCTTCGTTTTTATGTTTTATACAGCGCAGCCCGTTATGCTGGGCTGCGCTGGGTTTAAACATCGGCAATCGCCGAAAAAAAAAATTATATTTTTAATATATTTGCATCAGGTTACTTTGCCAATGGCCACATATTTGGCCATTGGTATGCTGCCTGACACATATGCACCCTTTATTTGGAGCTGACATGGCTCCATTGCAGTTTTTGCAGAAACGTACTCAGTTGTCAACTGAGTACATTTCTGCAGCTAAAACGGCTCTTACACGGGCTGTTCTGGGCTTCCTGGATCGCCAATCATCCTCATTCGCATGCTATTCGGCTGCAAGTGAGGTGATTAGCTTATCCACGCCCACTCCGTGTAAGAGCCGTTTTAGCTTGTCTCTTACACGGACTTTGGGCTGTTCCTGGATCGCGAAGGCTGCATGGAGTCTTACACTACTCTTAGACTCCGTGCACGCCTTCGTGAATCCGGCCCATTGTTTAAAGTCATGGCGAGTACCCTGGCAGTGCAAGGTTATAATGCCTTCCATAACATTAGACTAGCTACTGCACAGGAGGAAACTAAAGGTGGAGGAGTCTGAGTCTATATTAAAACAACCTCACATCCAGATTAGTTAAAGTGCATGATACACTAGAACTCTAACATGTTCAGTTCACCATAAACAGGTCCTTGCTATCTACAGGTCCCCCTCCATGTCCTGTGGAACCCATACTAACTAAATCAGTGTACTAGAGTCTTTCATTGTTTAATCTAATATGATCTTCATGGGGGATTTCAATTACCTGCTATAAAGTGGGAATCCTACTACTAATGTGTATGCCTAGTGATTCCTATACTTTGTTAACACTAACATTTTATTTTTATTTTATTTATTTTGACATTTGTCGCCCTAGTTAGTCTGACTGAGCAAAAGACCATTTCCAGCGGAGACCCATGGAGAAAAGCTCCATAATCAAAAATGACATGCATGGAATGTAACTAGTTAACATTAATATACAAAGTGTTGTGAATGTAGCTTAAAAAGTTGACATAAATTATACAGATACTCATATACGCAAGTGATTTAGAAAAAAATGATAGGCATTTACAGTATAAAATAACAGAACGTGAACACTAATTAGAGGAAAACGTTAAGCTAGGACACACTGCTAAAGTTGGGATGGGTTTGGGGCTGGAGGGAACATCTTGGAAGAGGTGGTCCATTTTCCTACCAGGGGTGTAAACATCCTTGACCTTGTACTCCTAAATATGGGGAAGCAATGTTCTTTACTCAATGTAATGTTCTTGCTCATCAAAAATGACCATAAGGTAGTATTACTTGAAATAAAAATTAAATCTGGGGAACCAGTGAAACCAAAACACCTTTAGGAACTATTCCAAGGCTAAGCTCTATGTACTACAAAACACCTTGGCTAAATTTGAAGCACCCTCAAAGTCAATAAATGCCATGGGGAATATGCTGAGCTATTTACAAAATCCCTGTAAAGCCATATCGATAGCTGTATCCAGTTATCTGTGCCCACTCATATTAAGAATAAGACAAACTCAAAAGACAAGCCACCCTGGTGGCATCACAATATCAATCAGTTATATAACAAAAGAAAAAAAAACTCTTGGCCCAGTGTATGAGGAACAAAGCCCAGTATAAACCCTGACCAATCTAAACAGGCAGCTAAGAGGGTTAATGAATACTTAAAATGGTGAATTTCTCAGGCAAAGGACAATCACATAGCTTTCTACAGCTATGTTCATAACCTCAAGGTAAATATGCAACAATGAGCTGAGCTTATCATAAATGGCATTACCCACACTGAAACCGAGGCCATTGCCGGCCTTTTGGCTGACAGGTACATCTCCCCCAAAACTCCAAAGGAAATACCACATAACACAATCCTCCCAACCATTGCAATGGACAGGTCATCAATACACTTTCCAGGGCCAAAAACATTTCATCAATGGACCTTGATAACATCCTGGGATGCTTACTAAATAGCATGAAACACGACCTCTCTGGTTCACTTGAAAATGGAGCCAACAATCATTTTTTTCCCCAAAGAATGGAATATGGCTACAGTTATTCCCTTGCACAAAGGACATCTAATCACTGAAACAGGAGACTATAGACCCATATGTCTGACCAGCCTCATATGTAAGGACCTAGAAAGAATCTTCATGGACAAGATAAATGAGGACATAGGTAACCTGCAACACTGAACCTATCACAGTTCAGCTTTGTTAAAGGAAGGTCATGCCTATTAAATCTGGTGTACTGAGAGAGGGTCAACAAGCAATGAATGAGACAAGAATGAGCACACAGATTACCTCAATCTGGTCAAGACTTTTGATACAATACCTCACTAAGGCATTAATAGACAAGCTCACTAAGTTAGGTGTAAACCCTTTTATCATCTGTTGGATAGCTTACTGGCTAACTCATAGGACCCATGAGGTTAAAGTAGGTGAGGTCACCTCAATCAAGAAGCCAGTCACTACCAGAGTCCCCCAGGGCTCAGTACTGGGCCCACTCTTTTTTGGCACCTGAAGTTTTATGGCTGACTTAGTTTGCAGATGATTGCAGGCTGGTTGTTATCATCAACTCCCCTGCAGATGCTAATATCTTTGAAGAAGGCATATCTCTAGCTAGCAAATGGTGCTAAAGCCACAGTCTTAAACTCAATGCTAAGAAATGCATAATTGTAACCTTTGGGAAGTCAACCATCCCAGCTAATTATCATGTTGACAATACACCCCTAAGCATTAACCCAGTGGTCAAGGATCTGTGTACACACGTTGACAGTAGCCTTACTTGCTACCACCATGTGGCCACAGCAGTGAGGGAATTATTTTATAATGTACAATTTATAAATAAGGGCATGGTATCTAGGTCCAAAAAAGGTAATTATCCCACTGTTCTCTGCCCTTATCAGACCAATCATATAGTACAATCCTCTCTTTGGTATGTACCTGACCAGGCATATGCAGGAACTAGAGCGACCTCAAAGGTTCCTTAAAAAAAGAATACACGGTGTAACAAACCTGCCTTATGCAGAGTGGCTTAAAGCCCTTTCCCTCTAGTCAGTCTCCTATAGATTGCTGAGGGGTGATCAGTGCCTGGCTTACAAGACATATGCAAAACCCCACACTTATGAATCTCCTGCATAATCATAAGTCAAAGAGTACCAGAAATACAAGGACTAGGGAACCTGAATTTTGTCTGTGCCTTAAACAAACATGCTGGAGAGACAGATATGTGTCCCAGAGACAACCGATCCTATGAAACAGGCTTCTCATTTATGCGAAGCTGTGTTTCTCTATTACCCAGTTTAAGTACAACTTAGACCAGTGGATGGGGAATCAGAAATTTACACTGGGCCTGGCACCCATGTCCCTTATGGGCAGAGGTAGCTTATAAATGCCTGACCCTCAATGTCCTATTTGGCAACAGGACATCATTATTATTTCAGGAAAACTTGGTTAGGCTTAGAAAGGTCCCCCTAGGGGATATTAGCCTTGTAACAATCTATGAATCTATAAATCTATGAATCTATGACCATGTCATGCAAGTATTCTGATGGATATTTTAAGTAACATCACTGAAAATTACTGAACAGATTTGGCACTAATTTTCCATATTTATTTCCAGTACCTAAAACATATTTACTCTTGAAGACTTACATGACCAGTAGAAACAAACCTATTTAACATCAAAATGAAATACTGGTTTTATCATTTTCTCTAAAAAGTAACCATTCTAAGCATTAATGTACAGCCTAAAATACAGATACCTTTTAATAAGCACAATAAAGAATTCAAGAATATGCAGTGTACAGATATTATTGTATATCTAGCAATTTAAAATAATATATATTATACAGGTAATATTGCATGACTAGCAATTTGAAAGTAAAGCCTCCATTGTTTTTTTCCTCACAGAATCTCTGGGATTTTAGAAGTTCTAGTACCATGCACCCCTAAATGCCTTCTTGTGTGCACATATCTTATTTTGAAATGCAAACCCAAGCATCAAAGTGCCATCGATAATGTTCAGTGCAAAGGTTTCTTTGACATGTTCCCTCCATTTGTTGATTTATACATAATTTAAAATATTTCTAATAGTGCACTTTGCACTGAAGTGAAATATCCAACAGGAAGACTTTGTTAATCAAATCTTTCTTTTTTTTCAGAATAAACTTTGAAGAACTACAGTTCTAAATGGAAATCTCAGCACCACAACAAAATGACACAAATCTTTCACAGTAATGCAGGCTTGTACCACAACTAGGGGAGGGCTTCATAGATAATTCAGGGGTTCCAATGCACAGGTCAACTCACAGCTAATCACAAATGTAGTAGACACTGGGTTCAGGTCAACCACTCCCTAAACATGACTGCTATATGAGTTAATTAGTGCGGTGCTCTGTGCTATATGTCTGTGCATCCTAGCCTAGGTTTCACTGTCTAAGAAATAATAGTTCACTTTATCTAGAACAAAACTTGGTTTAGATTATGATCGCATTTTGGATCGGGATACCAGTTAATGCTATAACTGCTTACACTAGTACACTTCTTACTTCACAGAGAGATGTTTCATTAAAAACAACAAAAGAAAATTTTTGTAGTCCTATGTGGCAACAGGAATGCTGAGTTTTTCTACTAAGAAATTGGTGAGGCTTGACATTTCATCCTAGCTGACTTCTGTATCCCCAGTTATGACCACTGTGACTTTGGGGTTTATCAGTACTTTTCATAATTTTGGCATCCATTTGGGTTGCCCAGTAATGAAGCTACTGCTGGGTCTTGATTAGAGTTCTTGGTTCTTTTATTTAGTTTACAGCTAAATGAAACTGCATGCTCATATCAAGATAGACAGAACAGGTTGTGAGGACTACCTGGGTACATTAGGGAGTAGGGCAACAACAATAAAGAAGGAGAGGCCATTCTAGACTTCTTCCAACATGAAGCTCAGGTAGACCCTCCTAGTAAGGAAGTGGCAGTGCAGCTCAGGCAGACTTCTCCTATTAAGGAAGTGGCTGTGCAGCTCAGGCAGACTTCCTCCTAGTAAGGAAGTGGCAGTGCAGCTGAGGCAGACTTCCTCCTAGTAAGGAAGTGGCAGTGCAGCTCAGGCAGACTTCCTCCTAGTAAGGAAGTGGCAGTGCAGCTCAGGCAGACTTCCTCCTAGTAAGGAAGTGGCAGTGTAGCTCAGGCAGACTTCCTCCTAGTAAGGAAGTGGCAGTGGGATAGAATCATAGAATGCAAAGTCAGTCCCAGTCAAACTGTCAGCCCACAGCATAGACCACTGGAGGCCACAATCAGCTGCAAGCAGTGGTCGGAGAAAGCTCTAAGGTTGAGGAAAGTAAAAAAGAAGATCTGAAAGCTGACTGAAGTGGAAGCAATAGAGTTCAAGGAAAGACTCGGGGCTTTAACACCTAAGGAAGAAAAGAAAATAGTTGGAGTTGAAGAAGAAAGGCAGAATCTCAAAACAACATGTGTGGAGACTAAAACAGATATGTGTCCATGCCAGGTATGGAAATAAAGTATACAAGTAAAGCTGGTAATAAAATGCTAAAGTCCAAGAAGTCAGCAACAGAAAGGAGTGCAAGAAAAATACTGGAGATGTAAAAGAAGTTCTAACTAAGAAGAAATAATGGTTGGCTAACAAAGAAGCTAAGAAAGCAGTTAGAATAGTGAAGAATAAGTTATCAAAGTCATTCTACCAGCTTCTGGAAAGTACCTCAGAAGATGGCACAAAGAAACTCTAGCAAGTTCTAAGGCAAAGACAGAAAGACAAAGAAAATAGTCATCAGACACCCTTCATAAAGGATGCCAGCAGCAATCTACTCACACTCTAGAGGACATCAAAGGCAGATGAAAGGTGTATTTCCAGCAGCTTCTGTATGAAAAAACCCTACAGAGGCTATTCTTCCCCATGAAGAAACCCTACAGAGGGTATTGTGCCCCAGACCCAGCCTACAATGATTCAATGATTCAAAGATTCAAATATTCAAGATTCAAAAAAACGTAACCGTCATTTAGGACCACACAAGGGCAGCCTAAATGAAATTGCAAATGTCAGCTCACGAGAGAAATGCAGTGCAAATAACATAAATACAACAATATCAAAGAATAATATAAGAAAGAAAGAACAACACATATGACATGCAAGAGGTAGTTCACATTACATAAACATACTCAATACCCATTAATCAATGATAAATAATAAATAAATATCCACCACCAAACCCCTACATCATTAGATGGATAATAAATAGACACTAGTGAATAGCAGCTGTTTGGTTACTGTATTGCACTTGTTAACCTTAGGTGTGACTCAGCATAGCCATCATATTGCATAATATTAATACTGGCAGTAATGTTCAGAGCAGCAGGATTAAATGAAAAAAAGAGGTTTCAATGTATCAGGTATTATGGTTGGTGTCTGAGTTAATAAGTCTCACAGCTGTAGGATACACACTCTGTTCCTGAATCTGGTAGTCCTACAGAGGAAGCTGCGGTACCTCCTTCCAGATGCAAGTTGTGAGAACCAGTTGTGGGCTGGATGGGTCAAACCAGCTAGTATTTTATATGTTTATTTCTTGCTCTTGTAAAGAAAAGTTCCTGAATAGAAGGGAGGTTTGTGCCCAAGATTTTCTCAGCCACCCTCACCACCCTCTGTAATTTCTTCTTTTCAACAACTGTGCAGTTGCCAAACCATGCTATGAAGTTGCTAGTGAGGATGCTTTTGATAGCATCCCTGTAAAAAGTGGTAAGAGCAGAGAGTGGGAGCATTGCTTTTTTGAGCATTCTCAGGAGGTGAAGCCTCTGTTGAGCCTTCTTGATTATATGGTTGGTATTAACAGTCCAGGAGAGGTCATCTGAGATAGGAAGGCCCAGGAACTTGTTTTTTTTTTACTTTGTCTACTACCTCCCCTTTGATAGCGAGTAGTTGGTGAACAGTTGCCTTTCTCTTGAAGTCCATAATCATTTCTTTGGTCTTGTTAGCATTCAGGTCCAGACTGTTACTGTCACACCAGGTAATCAAAGTGTTCACCTCATCCCTGTAGTTATGTTCATCTCCACCACTAATGAGGCCCACGACTATGGTATCATCAGCAAATTTTATAATATGGTTTGAGTTATGTTTTGCAGCGCAGTCATGGGTGAGGATGGTGAAGAGCAAACAACCTTGGTTAATACCTGTATTCAGGACTATGTGTTGAGAGTTGTTGTTTCCAGTGCATGTCCACCAGGGTCTACCAATCTGAAAGTCAAGAGTCAGTTGCATAGGTGCTTGTTTATCCCAAGTTTCATGAGCTTATCCACCACTTGCATCAGTATCAAACACAGAACTGAAGTTGATGTACAGCAGCTTTACATAGTTGTTCCTCCCTTCTAGGTGTTTTACTGCAAGGTGCAGTGCAACTGATATCACATCTGTAGTTGATCTGTTTGCCTGGTATGCAAACTGGAGCTGATCGAAGGATTTAGGCAGACCCACAGATAGATGTTTCTTCACAATCCTTCCAAATCACTTCATGACATTTGAGGTTAAGGTGACCGATCTGAGGTCATTCTCACAAGTAGGGTTGGCTTTCTTCAGAAATGGGACAATACTTGTTTCCTTGAAACATGAGGAATTTTCTCCATAGCATGGGATGAGCTGAAGATGTCTTTCAGTACAAGACATAATTGATCTGCACACCCCTTCAACACCTTGTAAGGTATGTTATCTGATCCAACAGCTTTCCTAGGATTCACCTTTTTAAGCTGAAGTCTCACCTCCTCGGAGTGTAAGGTGAGCACTAACTCCTCTTTGTCAGTGTTAACTTTAGAAGGAACGGTGGTGTTCTCTTCAAATTTCCTGAAGAAGGAGTTTGGTTTATTAAGGAATTCCAAGCTGTCATCACATTGGGGTGTTTTGGTCTTAGAGTCTGTGAGCTGCTGTATCCCCTGCCATAGGCTTCTCTTGTCCCTCATGTCTTGGAAGTAGATCTGAATTTTCCTTCCACACTCCCTCTTTGCCTCTTTGATGCCCTTTTTCAGATTTGACCTGGCTGCCTTTAACCTTTCTAAGTCATTTGCCTTGAAGGCTGTGTTTCTTTCCCTTAGTAGCTTATAGACATTCCTGGTGAGCCAGCGCTTATGATTAGCTCTTATAATGTTGGCTTCCATGGTGGTTACATCCTTCACACATTTATTTATGTAGGCAAGAACTGATTCAGTATAAGTGTCTATGTCTACCTGGAAGATGCGTGTAGCTGCTTCTTTGAAGACCTCCCAGCAGGTGGTACTGAAACAATCCTGAAGGCTGTCCAAGGAACCCACCTGCCAGACTCTGATGTGTTTAGTTGTCATTTTTTCTCTGATCAAAGCCATTTTATAGGTAGGCAAAAACAGGATGGCAGTGTGGTCAGAACTGCCTATGTTGAGGTTCTTCAGAGCTTTAAAGGCTCCTTTAATACTGCTGTAAACTTTGTCTAAGATATTCTCCTCTCTGGTGAGAGAATCCACATACTGATAAAATGGAGTACCACCTCCTTAAGCTCAGTTCTGTTGAAATTAAAGAGGCAGTAGATCCCACTCTAGTAGAAGTAGGAAGAGCACAAAGGATGAGGCCATGGCCGATGTGTTCAAGAGTTAGGGGAGAATGTCTCCTGGTGGTAGTTTTAGCCATATGGAAAGAAAGATGGTTCCCAGATGTCTTGAAATAAGTATTCTAGTGCCAGTGTACAAGAAAGGAGGGTATTCACAATGGGGAATAGAACAGAGGTATCAAGCTCATATCACACTGTAAGAAAGTGCTTGAGAGAGGAATTGATTAACATGTTCATAGGTATACATCTAACCACTGGGGCCTTTACAAAAGTAGCCATGCAACTCAAATGTATCCCACATGTTATTAAGCCTTAGATGTTGCTTTAAGAGGTGTATGTTAGTTAGAGCATGGATTAGCATATCACAGACATAGCTGTCAGATCGAGGTGAATTTTTGATTTTCCATACACTGATCTAGGTTACACTTGAAAAGGGTTAAGAAAGGGTTCTGTACCACATGGATGGGAAGCCCATTCCAGAGAATGTTAATTCTCTGAGATACAGACTTATCTCTCCAGCATGTCCTATTTAAATTGCAAGCAAAGTTTAAATCCTTGGATTTAGTAGTTCTGATGTTCATTTGTTAGATATTTAAAATGTCCATCAGAGCAGGATCCAACGCTGCCTTGTATGTCAAGCATAAATCACCTCTCAACAGTCTGTAGCCAACCGAGTCTAGAGATAGGGCTGTGAGGTGATCTGCATAGGGCATTGTGAGTATGCCGTATATTCTATTTATGAGGAACCTCTGTTGACTATACAGTTGCTGCATGCACCTGATCAGGTACATTCCAAAGGGAGACTTATACTCAATGATAGTTCTGATAAGGGCTCTAGTATACTGGCATTATGACTTCTCTAGATATAGATGCTATGCTCTTACTCATACGTTGGGTGACACAGAGTGATTTTCTTACTACCTTAGACACATGGCATTTGAAAGCCAGGTTGCTATTTGAATAAGTCCCCAAATCCCTGACTACTGTGTCTACTTTTAGGGATGTTTTATTGACCAGGTAGTTTCCTGCGGGTCTGACTTCCCAAGAGGTGCTATTATACATTTCTTGGTATTGACTTTTAATGCATGGCTTTGGCACTAGTCATTTGTCTGTGTTAGACCTTCCTGTAAAATGTTAGTGTCTTGGGGGATTTCTGATTGCTACCAGCTTGCAACCATCTGCAAATGTGGTAAGCCAGAGGCCAATGACACTGGCCTTGACTTCTGAGAAATAGATGCCAAAGAGGAGCAGACCCATTGGTGACTGGCTGCTTTGTGGAGGTGGTCTCTCCAGTCCTAAACCTCCTGGGTCCTATCTGTGAGCCAGCTGGATATACAGCACATTACACAGGAGTTTAGGCGTATTCCATGAATTTGTTTACAATACCTGAGTGGGGTATTATATTAAATATCTTAGCTAGGTCAAGGTAGGCAGTATGCACCACTTTGCCCTCATCCATTGCCTTGGTAACCTTCTCAAAGAAGTCTACTGAGTTCAGTAGGCATGATCTGCCTTTGACAAAACCAGAATTTGTTGGGTCCAGTGAATTAAAGTTTCCTGTCATTGTTAATCATTTCCATGATAATGTTTGCTATAGCTTTGCATATGAAACTCGTCTAACTAATGGGTCTGTAGTTACTGGGATCGATTGATGGCCGAATGGTGGTCCTGTAGTCATGTAGCATTTAGCCTGTTGAGAGGCTATGGCCCTGATAGGTCATATTTCAGGCTCTTTATCAGGCATCATGGGAAATTATTGAGATCCACCAATGCTGTATTATTGGCCTTAGAGAGTGTCTTTAAGACCTAAAGGCTAGTATTCAGCTTTGAGGAGTTTGTTAATTTATATGTGAGCTCTACCACATATGTGTAAAGATGCTGAAAATTAATTTTATTTTTATTTTCTGTCTGTGAGACTGCCTAACAGTGGGAAGTTCTCTGCGTTAACAGGGTACATTAGAAGTGCTGTATGAAAAGCTGCAGCACCTATAACTAAGAATTTCTGGAAATTAGATAACCTCTGCAACTCCCTTATAGGACACTAGAAAAACTGGTATTCCCAGCCTAACTGCTTCATTTAAACAATGTACAAAACTCCCAGCATTTGTTTACTAGCTTGACCATATAGCAGTAGTCCTGTTGGACTAGGTCACCTAACCTTGGCCTCCCCTATCTTACTCTCCCCATTCCACATTGCTACTTCCCTCCTCCTCTTTTTCCCTCTACACTCACAATCCACACTGTTCCCTTTCTGCTGTGCTTCTTGAAACCTTACTACCTTTGCTAGTCTCCCTTTCCACACCCTCCACTCCTCCACCTTAGTACACCGTCCAAACTTCTTCCTCCCCTCCACTAGGCCTATTGCCTTTTTTCCTCCTCTACTTCTAAATAACTCACCAGCATTGTCCTCTACTCTGCCCGCCTCTCCTCTTAACTGATTGTTTTTCTTAGCTAAAAACTCTGACTCGGGGGTACCTCTTGAATCTGTATCCCCTCCCACCTGTTGACCTCACGTTCTCACTCCTTTTACCCTCTACCACTCTCTCCCATAATCCCTTGCACCTGTTAAAACCCCTACTGGCCTTGGCTCACTCTTTTCTCTTCTCTCTAACTGGCCATTACGGGAATATATTCTTTTAAAATTGTGGACTTGTACTTAGCAGGTTTGGATGCTGTTATTTTTGATTTTCTTTCTCTGCAATTTATTGACATGTTAATTGTATGGCAGCCTACATATTCTTCACCTTACCTACACTACTTCAGAATAGTTGGCGTTTCTTTTTTGTATGGTGCAAAAGCAACTCCATTTAACATCTCACAAACCACGCTCTCCTCTAAGGTGCGCGTTTGTATATGTTATTGAGCTACGTTTGCTTACTTTTTTTATCTGAGTCAGTACTGTACTACTGGTTTAACGTTACTGTTTCCCTATACTGCTCACCGGGCTGCAGAATGTAAGGTAGTGATTCATCTGTTACCGCCTGGTTGTTAACATACTTTATTAGTGTTTTTGTTCAGTCGACCATTTATTTAGTGTGTCACCATTTTTTTTTTTAAAAATAAATCTCCATAGGTACACTGCAAAAGGGTGTGTAGTTTGTTGCTTTTATTTGGCCTCTGTCGCACTTTTAACTCACTGTTTTAGGGTTTGTTTTTTCTCCCTCTGTAGTAAGTAGTGCTGACGAAAAAGAAAAATAAGTTGTTTTCCTAAGCCTATTTCCTACCCACAAGCACTACAAATCTGCCTCGGGTACATTTCCTTGGCAATCTTCACAGCAGGATACCTATTTCAGTTATTGGGCCGCGTATTACTATATCTTAGTGGCATAACGTTCTACCTTATAATTGTAATTATGGAACAATCTATTAACTAACTCTGCCTACAGTGTTTCCTAAGCTACTACTGCTGTAACATTTCACCACTGGGTGACTGAACATAACGCTGTATGATATCAGATAGTCCAATGCCCGAGTGTCCATTTTATTTGTCTTCTTTTTACAGTTGCAAAGAATAATTGCTATATAACTATGTGTTCTACTGCATAGAAGTCTTGTTACTAGTGACTTTCAGCATTGCTTTCTTGTTACTGTCAGGTCACTAGTGCTATTGCAGACTGAGTTTTTAACTTTTCATTTATAGTTGATGATTTAATACTGATATTGACTATTTTCAGCTAACTTGTAGATTAACTACTAAGGTGACTGCTGTTTTTCACTGCTATGTAATTTCACTGTTAAACACTGCTTTGTAGGAAAAAGAAAAACAACAAATTGCTTCTCTACTCTGCAATATTAGAATCGCTAGCTGATTTTTACTCCCAGTTTAGCTGTAGTGTTAGTCCTCCATTTACTCCTTTCTATGTCACCTGACACCCAGTCACTGGCCTCCTCCTTACGTTGTTCCCAATATAATGTTTTCACCCTTAGCATCTTAAGCACTTCCCCTTACACTTAACCACTCCTGTCTCCCTCATTTTATTGTTATTTCTTCTTTCGTTCAGGTACAAAGCTCCCAGCATATAGTCTGGACATCTTACCTCCATCTCACTACTCCAAACACTGATACCCAGCGACCCTCCTGGAAATGAGATAACCTCTGCAACTCCCTTATAGGACAATGGAAAAGCTGTTATTCCCAGCCTAGCTGCTTCATTTAAACAACGTATGCTCCTTACTATAATATGTCTGTACTGTAATCCCCTAAACAGCTATCCCCACACCACCAGAACCTGTTCTTCTCCTAAGTGCTCTTCTTCTACCCTCTTCTTAGCCTCTCTCTATTGACTAGCTTGACCATATAGCAGTCCTGTTGGACTAGGTCACCTAACCTGGGCCTCTCCTATCTTACTCTCCCCTTTCCACATTGCTACTTCCCTCCTCCTCTTTTTCCTCTACACTCATGATCCACTCTTGAACACACTGTTCCCGTTCTGCTGTGCTCCTTGAAACCTTACTACCTTTGCTGCCCTCCCTTTCCACACCCTCCACTCCTCCACCTTTGTACACCATCCAAACTTCTTCCTCTCCTCCACTAGACCTATTGTCTTTTTTCCTCCTCTACTTCTAAATAACTCACCAGCATTGCCCTCTACTCTGCTCGCCTCTGCTCTTAACTGATTGTTTTTCTTAGCTAACAACTCTGACTCAGGGGTGTAGCCCCGCTCTGTTCATCCACGCTATGCTTGGCTCACTCAGCGGTCCCCTACCCTACCCCTTTTCACACACACCCCTGCTTACTCTAGATTTATACTCTAAACTCTCCACTAGTAACTCCCCTCACCTCCAAACTTCCAATCACAACTTACTCTACTTTAATCAAGACCTCCCCCAACCCAACCTACCACTTTAACTTTCACCTACTCCTTTCCTAATTATATATTCAACCCCTTTCCTACCATCCTCACTTTCTCCTACTAACTCTCACAATATGCAACTTCAATTCCTTCTACCACCCATCTTGATCATCCTCTCCTGGCTATCCTCTTATCACACTAACCTTGATAACCCCCTATATCCCCTACTCTCACCCAGTTCACACCCACGCCTAACAGTTGGCCCACCTTTCCCATCTCACCTCCCTATATAATACTGTGTGTATTCACTATCACAAATTTAAATTCATTAACCTCACACTCTCCTCCTCTAAACAGAAACTTAAACTCATTACCTACCACATATTTTGCACCAAATCTGTCATACCTCCTATCACTCTCCTACCAGATGAGGCCATCCACCCCAGCCCTGGTCCACTAACTCCATCCGTCCCTACTAACTCCACCTTATTAGATAGTCACCTACTCCTATCCTCCCCATCAAAACTCCTTTCCGTCTACTTTATTAACCTACAAAGTCTCACAAATAAAATTACAGACTTACATGCATGAATTGCTAGCTACTCTCCCCACATCTTAACCCTAACTGAAACATGGTTCAAACCCCATATCACAAATGCAGAAATCCTTTCCCCAAGTTATAACATATTCCAGCAGGACAGACTATCCAAAAAGGGTGGAGGTGTAGCTGTCTTATACTCAGAACATCTTAACCTTACCCACATCTCAATCCCCCTCGCTGACTTCTCTCCTGCATAATTCATCTTCCTTAACTGCCACTTTAACCCACACAAGAAAATTGCAATTGCATCCATCTATATCCCTCCAAGTAATAATATTCCAGTACTTGAATCTATACTAGCCTGGACTTCCCAGAATCTATCATATGAAACAATACTACTTGGGGTTGTCAACATAGACTGGAACAAACTCTCACCCCTCTCCCCTAGTCTCAGTATTAACCTCTTTGGGTTCAGCCAACATATTTCTACTCCCACCCGAATCAACAAAGATGCCAGCACCATACTAGACTGGATCTTAACGTCTAATCCTAATCAATACCATAATCCCTGTACTCTACCTGACTCTGTAAGTGATCACCTCCCAATCTCTATACAAAGGATACCACCTCATACCTCTAAAAAACATATTTATAGAGACTGCTGTAACCTCTCAAATTTCAATGCAGAGAAGTTCAGCCATCTATTTTCTCTTATAGACTGGTCCCACCTTCTCAACCTTCCCCTAAAGAATGCTGTTCATGAATTTAACAGTATTTTTCTAAACATCCTAAACTCTCTCGCTCACCTAAGAAAAATAAGGATCAAATCTAATCCCACACTCTGGCTCTCCAAACATACCCTCTCTACCATGAAACTCAGATATTCCACCTGGGAAAAATGGTGAAAGTCTAAATCTCCCACTGTCTTCCTCAGATTTAAAGTACTAAGAAACCTTACAAAAAGCTCATTGTCCAAGACAAGAAAAATTACTACCTAGAGCCTTAATCCACCCATACTTCCAAACCCCAAACATTTTGGCACTACATAAATAATATTCTCTACCCAGAAAAACTTTCTATCCCTAACCCTTTCCCTGATAATTCGCCAATAGAAATAGCCTCCCCAATAAACAATTTCTTCATTGACTCAATCCGCAAACTAGATCTGGACAAAACCATGAGTTAACAGGGTACATTAGAAGGGTTCTACTAGTGGCAATGAGTAGAGTAGCGCATCTTCACATCTTTGTGTAATTTTTATGATTTTCTGAGTTTTATGTGATTTGTAAAGGTAAATATCTTATATTTTATTGATTTTTATATTTTACTATATCTTATTTAATGTCAGCTTATCTATCATTGTCAATCCATTTCATAATCAATCCTTTTCATCATACAGACTGCTGAGAGGTGACCTGTGCCTGACCTACAGAGCAGTCTGTGACACTGGAATAATGAAAATAAGACAAGAGTCACTTGCATCAGGGATCTCAACCTAGCCTGTGACATTAACAGAACTTGCACAAGAGACAGCTATGTCTTCCATCGATTGTCTGCCCTCTGGAATAAGCTCCTACTTCATGTGAAGCAGAGCTCTTCAATGACTCTGTTTAAGTGCAACATTGACAACTGAATGGGTAACCACAAATTCACCCCTGGGGTGACACCTATGGCCCTCATGGACAGGGACATTCATTGCTAACCATAGTATCGCTATGCAAACAATGACCATCTAACTATGGTCAGCTAGGGTACTCAGGTTTTGTTTTTTTTTTTTTTTCTGCATGGCTAGGCTTACAAAGACCCTAGGGCCATCATCATCATCATCATCATCTTTCGGCTTTTCCCGTTAGGGGTCGCCACAGCAGATCATCTCTTTCCATTTCTTCCTATCCTCTGCATCTTGCTCTGTCACACCAACCGCCTGCATGTCCTCTCTCACGATGTCCATAAACCTTATCTTAGGCCTTCCTCTTTTCCTCTTTCCTGGCAGCTCCATCCTTAGCATCTTTTTCCCAATATACCCATCATCCCTCCTCAGCACATGTCCAAACCAACGCAATCTCGTCTCGCTTGCTTTGTCGCCAAACTGTCCAACATGAGCTGACCCTCTAATGTACTGATTCCTAATCCTATTCATCCTAGTCTCACCGAGTGCAAATCTTAACATCTTTAACTCTGCCACATCCAGCTCTGACTCCTGCCTTTTTGTCAATCCACTGTCTCCAACCCATATAACATAGCTGGTCTCACTACTGTCTTGTAGACCTTCCCTTTCACTCTTACTGGTACCCGTCTGTCACAAATCACTCCTGACACTCTTCTCCACCCATTCCACCCTGCCTGTACTCTCTTCTTCACCTCTCTTCCACATTCACCATTACTCTGAACTGTTGATCCCAAGTACTTAAACTCGTCCACCTTTACCAACTCTACTCCCTGCATCCTCACCATTCCTCTACCCTTCATCTCATTTACACACATATGCTCTGTCTTAGCCCTGCTGACCTTCATTCCTCTGCTCTCTAGAGCATATCTCCACCTCACCAGGGTCTCCTCAACCTGATTCCTACTCTCACTACAGATCACAATGTCATCTGCAAACATCATAGTCCAAGGGGCCTCCTGTCTGCTCTCATCTGTCAACCTGTCCATCACCACTGCAAATAAGAAAGAACTAAGAGCTGATCCTTGATGTAATCCCACCTCCACCTTAAATGGATCTGTCACTCCCACTGCAGTCCTCACCACTGTCACACTACCCTCGTCCATATCCTGTACCACTCTTATATACTTCTCTGCCACTCCCGACTTCCTCATACAATACCACAACTCTTCTCTAGGCACCCTGTCATATGCTTTCTCCAAGTCTACAAAGACACAATGCAACTCCTTCTGACCTTCTCTGTATTTCTCCAATAACACTCTCAGAGCAAACATCGCATCTGTAGTGCTCTTTCCTGACATGAAACCATACTGCTGATCACTAATCATCACCTCCCTTCTTAACCTAGCTTCTACTACTCTCTCCCATAACTTCAAGCTGTGACTGATCAGTTTTATCCCTCTGTAGTTACTGCAGATCTGCACATCACCCTTATTCTTAAAGATAGGTACCAAAACACTTTTTCTCCACTCCTCAGGCATCCTCTGACTTTCCAAAATTTCATTAAACAATCTAGTTAAAGATTCCACTGCCATTTCTCCTAAGCACATCCATGCTTCCATTGGGATGTCATCTGGGCCAACAGCCTTTCCATTCTTCATCCTCTTCATAGCTGTCCTTACTTCCCCCTTGCTAATCTGTTTCACTTCCTGGTTCACTATCCCCACATCATCCAACCTTCTCTCTCTCTCATTCTCTTCATTCATGTCCTATCAACTTATTTGAATTTCATTAAATGTCACTTTGCATTTTTAGTTAGTTCATTCATACAGCGATGAATTATTTCAATGAATATGCACTAAATGATTTATTGATCAATGAATTTATGGTAAAGTGTGGAAATTGTGGAGTTTATCTTATTGATGTAATAAGTAATGATTTATGTTTTTTCTTTAATTGTGTTAAGTTATCTGAATAAATACAGATTCTCAAAGGTAAGACCATAGTTGATGCAAAGTTAACCAAACATGAATTCTAAATTTCCTTAAAAGTATATCATGTTGAAAGGATTTTTTTATTGAGTTACTGGGTCATTCAGGGAACTGTCAACCTGCATTTTCTCCATACATTATTGCTATAGAACATACTAAAATTAATGAATTTGTGTTTGTTGATAGGAGAGCGTGCCAGGCCCCACCAATTTGGGAGAAATAACCACTAGATTAAAAAGCAAGAACTTTATACAAATAAGTAGGTGCAATAAAGTTGTTAATAAAACCAAGCATTATCCCAGCAGTAACTTATTTAACGGCAAAGTCTCTATAAAAAGAAAGTTACAGGGAATAGTGACAAAAGAACAGAAAAAGAAACTTTCTCCTTCACATTAGACAACAAATGCTTTTTCAATAAAATTCATGCAAATGCGTCTCAAGATTGTGATTATTCTGTAGTTTCAGTTTCAGATTATTAATTTAACTACAAACCCAGATACTCAAGGTTCTAACAGTAAAGATCCTGTAGAACCGAATGAGTCTGAATTTGAACCAGCTGTTGAATGACCTTTTAACTTCAATCATGATGCTTTTTCTAAGGAATTTGTAGTTAAAACAGTTAGTGTTCATTTTGACAATTTAAGCAATTTTAATGACCTAAGTTTTATTCCCTCACCCATTTTATAACCTGAAATTGGAATTAGTTCAAAACAAAAATGAAAACATTATGAAACTATCTCAAGGTTGATAAAAATAGAGTATCTGTTGTAAAAAGAATTTAAAAAAGACCATTGGGTAGGGTAAATGAAATTTCTCAGAAGAGTGTTAATTAGATGTTAAAAGTTTCCCAGCTAAAGGCATTGACACAGCAATGGGTTTTATGACACAGCAAAAAACTTTTATTTCTAACTGATTCAATGTTAAAGGATATAAGGAGACCTTTTAGGAATACTGCCTTTATTTGACTGTTTCTAACCTATTAAATCATATGAAGGCAGTGGTATTGATTTCATTGAACTGTTAGAAAATAGCAAAATAGCAGTTGTGTTTGGTAAAATAGTCCCAAGTATGAAGTGGAATGACTATGGGCAGGATTCACGAAGGCTTGCACGGAGTGTAAGAGACGTGCAACCCTCCATTCAAGCCTCGCGATCCAGGAACAGCCCTAAACTCCGTGTAAGAGACCAGCTAAAATGTCTCTTACACGGACTGGGCGTGGATATGCTAAATACCTCACTTGCATCTGAAAGGTATGCAAATGAGGTATATTAGCGATCCATGAAGCAGAAACCAGTCCGTGTAGGAGACGTTTTAGCTGCAGAAATGTACTCAGTTGACAACTGAGTAGATTTCTGCAAAATCCACAACGGAGCGATGTCAGCTCCAAAAAAAGGTTGCATATGATTCAGGCAGCATGCCAGTGGCCAAATATGTGGCCATTGGCAAGATAACCCGATGCAAAAATATTAAAAATATAATTTTTTTTTTTGGCGATCGTCGATGTTTACACCCAGCGCAGCCCCGCGCAAACGGGCTGCGCTGTATAAAACCATAAAAAAGAAGGTTATAAACCCACAAATGTGGGTTTCATGCAATACATGGAATGACAATGCAGGGACCAGCAGACTAAAACCAACATGGCCACCGTGTAGTGGTTGCTAAGGGGGGAAGCTGAGTCTAAGACATGTAACTAAGCATTAGTAGGCAATCTCATGTAAATGAGGGTTCAGATACTGAATCTCACAGTCACATACCAAATGAGCACAGTCTGAGTAGTGTAAGAGATACAAAAGGGGGAGGAATAGAGTAGGAGATAGGTGACATCACAGGGGGGAATGGTAGAAAGAAATGCAGTTCATTGGAGGCCAGTGTAACATGACAGATGACAGGCACAGATCATGGAAAGAGGTGTGCCACTAGATAAGTCATGGAAAGTCAAGAAATGGAAGGTGTACACTGTTACCTACACCAAAGTTTCTTGCTGGCCGTGCATGCGCACGTGTGCGCACCATGAAGCGCGAGTACAACAGTGTGTGCGCGTGTAAGGCAGTGTGAGCATGTGGGAGTGTGTTGGGAGATGTTTAACACTGTTTGCGCGGGTGTGCACGCATGTAAGGCAGGCTGAGTATGTTGGAGGCTGTTGGCAGACGTGCAACAGTGTTTGCGCGGGTGTACACGCGTTTAAATCCGAATAAGTAGATTCTGAACCGTGTAAGCACGTGTGCGCGCGTGTAAGCCACTGTGAGCGTGTTTCAGATAGTATGCAAGTTGCTCCCCCCTGAGGAAACAGAGAGGAAAAAGGATGCAACAGAATTAATAGGAAGCTAGCAGGGATAACTGCTGAAGCTAGCAGGTGAAAACAATTAGAAGCAGGCAATTACACAGGCAGAATAGTAGCCCAGCCCAGCACTTAAAACTCTGCAAACAGTAGTGCAGCATGTTTCCATTAAGAGACACTGCAAGACAGGAGTAAGCTAATAGAAGTGAAAACTGAAAAAGCTTCACTCAGAGCAGAAATGTTAGGGGCTGCCATAGCTGTCATAATGAGACATAGGCGACTTGCTGAGGGTGGTAACAATGCAGATGGTGCCAGACAACCCACAGTGAGGAGACGGAGAAGAGTGTACAGGCCCAGGGTCACCTACCACGGGTTACATGAGCTGGAGATAGTGGAGCGCTATAGAGTGGACAGAGAGCTCCTGCAGCAAATTGTTGAGCTGTGCAGGCCACGCCTCACACACAGAACCAACAGAGGGGAACCCATCCCAGTGGAAACCAAGGTATGTGTTGGCCTAAGAATACTAGCAACAGGTACCTTCCAGAGACCAACTGGCGATATGATGGGGATATCACAGGCATCAGCCTCCAGGGTACTACACCAGTTCCTGGATGCCATGTCAGCACATGTCGGTGATCATGTATATTTCCCCAATGCCCGTGAGGTATTGGCCAGCAATATGCATCTCTTCCAGCAAATAGCGGAATACCCTGAGGTACTGGGTGCAATAGACTGCACGCACATATGCATCAAAGCACCAGCCGGTGAGAGGGGTAGGCCCTACATTAACCGCAAGGGCTTCCCTTCCATCAACTGCCAGGTCGTGTGTGATGCCCAGGGCATAATAATGAATGTGTGTGCTGGCTGCCCTGGGAGTTATCACAATTCCCACTTCTGGCATTTGACGCAGCTGTACCAGACATTTGCCAATGGGGACATCCCACACGGACACCTAGTGGGGGATGCAGGCTATGGACTGGAGCCATGGCTGATGACACCCATCAGAAACGCACACACACCTGAACAGGAACGCCATAATGAGGCACACGCACAAACACGTAATGTGATAGAGCGTGTGTTTGGGCTGCTCAAGTCACGGTTCCGGTGTCTGGACACATGTGGTGGAGCCTTGCAGTACACACCAACTACATGTACCCAAATTGTCATGGAATGTGCTATGCTACATAATATGATCTTGCGAAAACAGCTGCAGCAGGACCAGCATAGGGCCGGGCCAAACAGCCCCCCACCATTGCCAAGGCCATCACAGGCAGAGCGTGACTCGGAGGAGGAACAACCTGAGCCTGCCCCAGTAGGCAGAAGAAGGCACGCCCAGTATGCCCCGGCCTTGGCAAAGAGGCAATGCATAGCACATACACTGGCTCAGTAGGAACCCTGGGAATGATACCCCTCTCTGACTCACTCATATAGTAACAGGGATGCCTAACATGGCACAACCTGCTCTCAAACGTACAAGGAGTGTAGTATGTGCATCCGACAGAGGCAGCCCTGCAGCACCACCTGAGGCATGATTGCCATGTGTTAAGCAATGTAACACCATCTAGTATATGCAAACATGAAGACCCTGCCTAACATCTCACCCTCACCAAGCATGATGCCACACTATGAAGACAAGAAGATCAAGTACAATAATTGGCTGAAGTAATGCAGTCAGTCAAAGGGGAGCCAATGTGTTACAGGCTGGGAAGATATGCGGAGTTTGACATGATGCACCACCAGCTAGGGGTGGCATGCACCTATCATGCCATGCCCCATGGATACTGGCAAAGGCTGTCAGTACCCACAGCATGCCCTGAATAGGTAAGTCTCAAAATACAAACCCAACCTCATAGGTTCTACAAGGGATAGGAACCTAGATGTAATACTACCCCATGACAGATGTATAAACAGCAAGATGTGTGCAGTGTAAACGCACACAGTAAGGAGAATGTAGATACCAGTCCTGTAATAGAGAACTGGGCAAGGCTCACATCAGCACCCTAACACTACCAGGTCACACCTCATACTGTGCTGTACAGCCGCAAAACATGGAACAAGCTACAAAAGGAGGGTGACTAGCAAGAAATGGCAAGGATAACCACACCCCCATGTTGGTACCACAACAAGAAGCAGCATGGAATATCCATGGTCAAATACCAATGGCTAAAACTGCCTCGCAGTATATAGCCTGCTGCAGACCACTGTCCTAATACCAGGAACAGCACCTGGCCTATGTCGGAATACATGAATATATCAAGCCCCCCAAACCACATTATATTGCTCTACTGAAAATACCCAGACATACACCGGTAGCATTGTACTAGCACCAACACAGTAGGAGAAAATTACCCAGATTCCATAAACCAAAATGCCCAGGAACAATGTACTACTCCCACAAGAGGGGTAAGCATACTGGATGTGATAATCAGCAACATGTGTACTGGATGGCAAGATGAGAAGTGTACCCCTCACTGGTAAGACCAGACCATAGAGTAAGCACACTGGATATACACACCCTGACCTCAGTCCCTGGCCAGAATACCACAGTGAAAAACATGTATAAAGTATAGGTTGCAGCCCTCAAAACCGATGTTGAATCCACAAAAGGCCCTGTGCAAGTGCAGAATATGGGACACACCACAAAACATGTTATACAGGAATTCCATGAACACAGCCAGGAATGCTTGGAGTATGCAATCACAAATAACAACAACACACAATGCCATACACGCAGGCATCTGGCATGCTGGCCTCCAGCCATTACCAAACCATGCAAGGGAATGAGGAAGATACCACAAGATAGAGCAAACATAAAAAGGGAAGTAATCACTGACCAGTAGTATGGCAACAACATATGTCCACACATACAATCCACTAAGTCCAGCCACAACAAGTATAACCTATGAGGCAATGTGACGCCAGTACCAAGTACACAGACAACCACAACACCCCCGAATAAATGCAAACATATGTGATAGATGCATCCATGTATCCAAAGCAGAGGTTGAGCTCCAACAAGCCAGTACTGTCAACACTAGTCAGGAGGAGAAGGTAACCACATACACCACGAACCCAGTCCCACATAGACCTACCACAACTGTAAACCAAACACATAAACACAGACAAATATTCCCGGAGGCCTCAATTACAAACACACCACACCAACAGATGCCTCCAAAGTAGATCACAAGCAACCACAACCTTCAAACATAGCACATGCAACGAATAGTACGCAAAGCTGGTGTGCCAAACAGTCACAGGCCCGAAGGAGAAACAACATGCCTGATACAGTCGTAATAGGTGTCTGTATAGGCAGACACACAGCTGTCCCACTCACCAGACTGAACAAGGGAAAGGGTAGAGTAGGCTGCTTGTAGGTAGCCACAAAATGCCACTTAACACAAGTACGCAGGTCACCCCAAAGCAAGCAGAAATATGATGCACTCAATGTCCATGCTGGCGTGAATTACCTGAGATGTACCTCCCTGGTCAACATCAAATGAGACATGGATGGTCCCTCCGAGTATGTACCCCAGGCGGATGACACTGGCTGTGTGCAGCATCCAACCCTCACCAAGAATGATGCCACAGTACAAACACAGAATGCTCATGTTTAACAGCTTGCACAGTTACAGCTGTCAGTCCAAGAGGGTGTAATGTGTGTCTGCTTGAAATGTCAAGCATGACAAGCCATGCTGCTGTTACAGGGGTGGCTGTCAGCTGTTACCCGTGTGCGTCTGGATACTGGATAAGGCCTTTGCCGCCTCCATAGAGCCGTATGTAGGCAAGGCCAAAAAGACTACCCACCACCCTAGAAAACATAAGTGGTAGGAAACATAAGGGTAATGCTGACCAATGCCAGATGTGTAAACTGCAATATGCATACCCCTGAGGCACTTCCCATTATGGAGAACATTGATGCCTGTCCAGTGACAGAAGCCTGCTGCAGGCCTAGTGATAGCACACCAGCACTACTAGGTTATACCACATACCATGTGTTATGGCCCCAACACCTGCACCAAGACATCAAAGGAGGGGGAGTATCCATATGCAGCACAGACACCCATATAACCAGGTAACTGACAATGCACAAAGCAGCGGACACCACCCATGTGCACATAACTGTAGTCAAAACTGCTGTACAGTCTGTAGCATGCGACAGACCACACTCTCACACACAAGAACCCCACCCAGACATCCGAAGACACTGGACAGTATGGATGTCCCACCAAATACCAGACAAGGTACACAAAGCACCACATAGGTGTCAAACCATTATGTATGCAAAGAGTCATCAGGGACCTAGGGACACAGGTCAACATTAATCTGTCATGTGACAGCCACAATGCCAATGTGGCTATGAAGACTGTTGATACTGGACACCGTATCATGAAAGGATTCACATCAACATCAACAGAGGTCACTGTGCCGCTGTACTGTTCCCTTATCAGACCCATAATCTAGTACAATGACTCATATGGGATGTACCATACGTGACACCTGCAGCGGTTCGGAAGACCTCATAGTTACCCCACCAACAGGATAAAGGGTGTGAAATATATGTCATATGCTGCCTGGCTGTAGACACCCCAGCTGACTGCAGTCACACACTGCCTACACAGAGGCATTGTATGTCTGTTGTACCAGGCCATGTCCAACACAGGAGTAATGGACATGCTACACCACAGGAAATCAAAGCCATTGGAGCTGTGAGAGTCACAGATGTCAACCTCAACACATAATGAAATAAGATGTGCTGGAGGGACAGATACATAACCCATAGGCTCCCCACACCCAGAAACAGGATCCCAATCCATGGTAGGCAGAGCCCCTCACTGACACCCCTCAACAGGAATATTGCCAAGTGGATGGATGACAGTACATGTATACTGGGGGTCCACACTGTGTCACGACCAGACAGAGGCACAGTGAAGAACTTCATAAATGGCCATAATTGAACATAGCAAGGGGTGGCGAAAGACACACACACTCTAGCTAGGCTTACTAATGGCCTAGGGTGTCTAGCCTACTATGAACCCATGAACCTATGAAGATACAACACGTACAGGACACTAAGGATAATCACAAGGCTTACCCAACTGATGGTAGGAACCATGTTGGGCATCCACAGATGTGCTCCGAATCACACAGATATTACAAACAACATACCAAACACACACACATATTGCTAACATACAACCTGTCAGGTGCAGTGCAAACACCCCGAGTGCAAAATACCTATCACACCAGATGGTCCCCTGACATTGCAGATGCTGAGGTAACAGCCATCATCTGCAAAGCAGAACACACAGCAGCAAAGGTATGTGATGGTGTCCTCTGCTGAGGCCAACATGGACCCCAAGAGTAATGGAATGCAAAATCACACTACTGGCCAATGTCAGCCTTACCACAGGATATGTACCCAAAGAGCAGTGTACAACAACAGTGGTCCATCACAACAAAGGTGTTGCCTGAATGGATACTCCAAACTACCACCCCAGGATCCTGACAAGCTTGTTCTGCACAGCTATGGAAAGGATCAGTATGTACCGCAGACAGAAGGCTAATTTGGACCTACTGATACTGGACCCTACACACTGTGGCTGTTGTAACTGCAGAACCGGCCCCTAAACATGTCTGACCCATTTGAAGCAGTCATTAAGGTCATTGATGAGGGCTATGTGGTCCACACAGCGTAGCTGGACCGTGCACATGCTTCTAGACAATACCGTACGTGTTCAGTATGGATATGTTCACCAGCTTAAATATACACCCCTATGTCAGTAAAGGGGTTGCAAAGCAGACCAAGGACAGAACTCACATGGTCAGACATGCCGCATCCATGTCAGACTACAAAGCGGATATGAGTGGCATCCCACAAGGCCTGGTCTTGGCCCCCCCCACCCTCGTTCTGTATACATGTCCCATAGGTATAGGCCAACATGGAAGGACTGTGACTGAGCATGTTTGCAGAGGAGTACAAACAGCCCACCATATCCGACCCCCAGCTGACACAAGCAACCCAAAAAAGGGCCACCTACAAACAGACAACTGTAGCCATAGCCATGTCAGCAAGCTAATTGCAGAACTGTGTACAGACAACCACCGTGGATATACAGTAAGTGCCCACAAATTACCACACAGGTGTTAACCCATGAGGCACCTAACATGTAATGTGAGACCTGGGTACAAAAGGTGATAAATATCCTGCACTGGACAAACATGTCTCTGTAGTGTTCACAGAAACATGTACCATATACCCACCCAAACATGAAGGCTGGCAGATGTAGATAAGGGGAACTCACTCTGGCTCTGCAGCCATCCTCCATCAGCATCACAACTGACTACAATAGCCCCTGTGGGATATACCGCAGCAGACACCTCCAACAACTGTAAAGTCCACAACAATACCCCACCAGGGGTAGCAAAGAGCCTGAACAGATGCCATGTGTTGCCTGAGTAAACAAACTGCAGCCCCACACACCGCCATCCTTCTCAGCTACAGGAAAGCTGTGCCTGATGTATGAAGCCATGTCCAACCTGGAATGAATGAACATGTTGCACCTTGTACAATCTGAATGGCAGTGAGCTATGCACATGAGAGACCTGAACCCCAGCACTGACATACATAGGACAAGTTGTACAGAATGATCCATAACACAGAAGGCACCCCCACACTTCAGTAAACTCCTGGTACAGGTCAGCCAGAGTGCCACATATCGACACCCCTCAAGAGGCATCCTGATGAGTGGATGGGAGATGGTAGGCTACCCTGGGTATCACTGTTATGTCAGAGGTAGACAGAGGCACAGTATACCAACCATGACATATGTAATGGCAAACTCCAGTTGCAATGTGTGTTGAAGGACAAACACACCCTGTGACTACCATCAGAAATGGCCTACGGAGCATCGCTAGTGTTTGCCAATGTCCACCCATGTTGTGGAATACACTAGCAATGTTGGACGAGCCTGGTGTAGGTAGTCCATATCTGAACATATTGCAACATGGTCATATGTGCACAACTGGCCCCTACACAGTCTGTTGTGCTCACTATGAAGATGTCAAGCAGTGATAGGACTAAAGCCCAGGATACTGTCCACTACAGTGAAAGTACCGAACCAGTACACTATACGGTACTACAGTGTTAGGTCATTATGAAAGTATGTTGAGAACTGTCTGCAAAGTATCCCATGCAATTCCTGCAGGCACAGTATAATCCCTGTTGTGGCAGACACGAAGCAGTTGACCAGTTAGTACACAACATGACACCCAGCACACAATCATAAACGTGCGATAATGTCGAAGGTCAGACACACCCAAATATGTGTTGGACTTCAGAGTGCAACATATGGAAAGCTCACACTGGGCATGCTCGCACACTTTGATAAATGAGGCATATGTCAGACAACATGCCATGGAAAGGCTGAACTGGGCATGCTCACACACTTAGGCCATATCTCCGTGTAGCAATTGGCCACACATATCTGGTATTTGTACGTGTCAGTCCAGGAACCAACCACAACACAGCAATCAGCCCAGTGCACACAGTAAATGACCACAGAAACATAAGTGATATAGTGGATCGCCATCATATGCAAACATCTGCCACAGATACACAAGTTGGTCATAGGAACAGGGAATGCTATGGCAATAAAGACCTGCAAACAGTAGAACAGCACAACAAATATTGTGCATCCGACAATTGAACATATGGGTGTAGAGATCAATACTAGGCTTCTTGCCCCAGGGAATGACAGCTCAGCCAGAGTGTGCTTGGCATCTGCATCCCCAGGATAGTAGGCTACCGTGCCTCCGTAAAGTAGGTCACAGAAGGCAACATGTAAGGCTAGTGAGCTGTGCCTCTGTCAAGCAGGGGCACCGTGGAGGTCTCAGGGATTGTATGTGCTAAGCCACAGCCATGTTGTCGGTGTGTGCTGTGAGAGGGTTTCTGAGGATCTCTGACAGTAGGTGTCCGCCAATAACAGACTGAGGGGAGCCCTATCTGCATTCTCTGGATGATTCCACTGTCAACACTGTGTTGTAATGAGTATGTGTGAATGAAGTGCCATGCTGGAACCATCCACAGATGTCCTCCCTCTGTGGGCTACAGCTCTGCAATGTATTAGGTCACTCTGTCTGTTGCACGGTGCATATATGGCAGGTGTACAGCTGACAGGTGTCTTGTTGTGGAGCAGTCATGGGTATATGTGGGATAGCATGACCAATGCAAACTGTACACATGCTCATAGGATGCAAGTGTCAAGGATTATGCTGAGTGGCCAGTATAGTCCTCCAGCATGGGTCCTCTGAAGTCATCCACCCCAGTCTACACAAGTGTAGAGTCTGCTTGTGCTAAACACAGTTTGTGTGCAGTGACAACCTTGCCTGGGGGTGGAGATGAGATATGGATGTCCAGGGAAAGGTGATCATGGTCAGATATCAACAATGGTGGTCTACCTCTGGTGTGGAACAGTGAGTACCCACGTTGCAGATGGACAGGTGCAATATGTATTCACCCATGTGGCTGTGGTGTGTGGTTCTGCCATAGCACATGGACCCACAAATTGTAGTGGCTGTAGGGTAAAGTGGTAGAGGCCTGAGTAGTTCTCACACACAATATGCCTGTACCTGATGTTAACAACTGGAATGGTGTATGTGAATACCTGCATATCCTGGCACTGTTCCCAGGGAAGCTAAGTGTGTGTCCTGGATGTGGGTGTGGTGTTCTGGACTGGTTGTGTTGTGTGTTACAGGTCCTGTGGTCTCAAAGCATGGTATAGAACATAACCTGCCAGTGCGATGTGCATATCTGACCCTGATGTAGGTGGCTGCAAATGCATATATATGCTATCCCCCACCTGACAGGTAGTACTACATCTACATACCTCTGTGGAAATAAAGATGTCAGCACCCTAGAAATACTACAGGTGCAGAACAGATGCCCAGTAATTCGGATAGTGCGCTCTACTAATGTGTCTCCCTCAAGTGTCATAATATAGTTCGGTAGGGGTGCGAATCCTGCAAATGCTCAGTGTGTGTGTGTGTGTGTGTGTGTGGGTGAGTGGGGTTTGTGTGTGTGAAAGGCTGTGAGAGGGAAATGTCCCTTTTGGCAACTGGGAAAACACACTACAGGATGCACATTCCCCTTACTAAACACTGATGATGTCAGCACCCTATAAGTACAGCAGGAGAAGGGAAACCTCCCAGTAATGCGAATAGCGCGTTCTGCTAATGCATCTGTCTCGAATATCAAAACATAGTTAGGTAGTGGTTTGAATCCTGAAAATGGCAAGTGTGTGTGTTTGGATGAGGGGGGTTAGTGTGTTTGAGGGAAATGTCCCTTTTGGCAACTGGGAGAACACACTACAGGATGCACACTCCCCTTTCTAAACACAGATGATGTCAGCACCCTATAAGTACAGCAGGAGAAGGGGAGCCTCCCAGTAATGCGAATAGCGCGCTCTGCTAATGCGTCCGTCTCGAGTGTCATAACATAGTTAGGTAGTGGTTTGAATCCTGCAAATGGCAAGTGTGTGTGTATGGATGAGGGGGGTTGCTGTGTGTGTGCAAATTTGTGTGAAGGAAATCCCCCTTTTGGCAACTGGGAGAACACACTACAGGATGCACACTCCCCTTTCTAAACACAGATGATGTCAGCACCCTATAAGTACAGCAGGAGAAAGGAAGCCTCCCAGTAATGTGAATAGCGCACTCTGCTAATGCGTTTCTCCTGAGTATCATAATGTAGTTAGGTAGGAGTTTGAAACCTGTAAATGGCATGTGTGTGTGTTTGGATGTGGAGAGTTCGTGTGTGTGCATTTCCATATGAAAAACATGTTAGTTTTGGCAATCAGGAGCTGACACTACCTGATGCACATTACCCTTTCAAAATACTGATGTTGTCAGCACCCTATAAGTATAGCCAGAGAAGTGGAACTATCTAGTAAACCGAATAGTGCGCTTTGCTAATGCGTCTCTCTCACGTGTCATGACTTAGTTAGGTAGGGGAATGAATCCTGCAAATGGCAAGTGTGCATGTGTGTGGGGGTAGTAGGGTGTGTGTAAATGCAAGTGTGAGCTCACAGATCCATTTGGCAAATACTACAATATACCAGATGCTGCATACTCCCCCAGTAAACACAGGGGATGTCACCACACTATCAGCACAGCCAAACAGGGCTAGGTGGCTAGTAATGCCAATAGTGTGCTCTGCTACTGTGTCTATTACCATTGTCAGAGTACAGATAGGTATGTTTTGGTAACCCACAACTGTCACGTGTGGTTGTGTCACACAGTATGACCTTGTGTGGGTGTTTGTACATAACAATGCATGCCATTGCCTAAACCAGCAATGGCAATGCACACATGATGTATGTGTGTGACACATACACATAAATACCTGTGACCTGCAGTAGTTACCATGTCTGACACATGCTTCGTGTGGATAAATGGTATTTGCAATGTATACCAATATGACTGTGTCTTACTGTGCAGGGTCCGCACGTGGTATGTCCCTATACAGTGTGGGTATCTATGGTGAAAGACCTACAGCAGGGGATACACATCTGGTCTGGGCCATATAGTGTACATGTAGTCGATGTACAGGTGCTGCATGTTCCCACCTGTTGTGGTAGTGGTAACATGTCATTCCACTGCAATTCGGTGACCACATGCTGTGAACTCTTCAACTAGTGTGTTGTAGCTACAGTAATGCTCACACACAATGTTTGGCTGGATGCAGTATGGCCTTATAAACACAGTTCTTGAGACTGTCATATTGCCGGTGTTGTTATGGAGGATAGGTGGTCTTCCTGTGTATGTGAGGGTTGTGTGTGCCAGGCTATGAACCAGATGGCAGTCTGACACACTGTCAGCTGCACATGAGTAGGCCCTGATGGTTTGTGCTGTGCCAACAATCTGGAGGTGTGTGTATCTGTGTTACCTTGGGATACCACCCCCCTATCCATGTGTGTTACATGTGTAGGGGACGACAGGCATGGTATGGGGCATAACCTATCAGTGATGGGTAACACCTGTGAGCCATGAATCATGAATCTGGTACTGCACAGACATTGCAGTTCACCGTGCTGAGGGCAGTGTCTGGTGCATGCATCTTCCGGTGTACACTGCTGTTGTTGTGTAGCAGCACTGTTAGTGTCCTAACCTGTGTGATACCCACGGAGGTCGCTATGTAAACCATGTCCTGCAGCATAAGGCAGTATGTGTGTACCAAGGAGCTTTGACATTATACATCGGGCCATGGGTGTCACGTGCAAGATGACCCGTGCACATCATTGTGGCTTCTCTAGCATGTAAGCACACGTTGGCAGCCAGTGGATACCCTATGAATGACAGTGGAGACTGAGAATAATGTAGACATACAACACCCTTCCCACATATAGTGGTAGAATACCTGGTGAGGGTATGTTGGCAACCAACATCAGGCTCATACTGGCCTGTGCCACATGCTGAGAGATCCATTCTATGTTCCCTATCATGTAGTCCAGGGAGGTATGTCTCAGGCAGCCACACTGGCATGGTCAATGAGTGAGTCATATCTGTCCATGCCTCTGACTAACCTGTATGCATGTGTGCTGTGGTTGACCATAGTGCCCCTGAGTCATATCACTGTGACCTTCACCAGATACAGCCTGTTGAGCGGGACCCCAGTGCAGCACACAAGACAGGTACCTGACACGTCTGTAGCAGGTGTGTTGTGTAGCCCTACAGGCTGTGAGTGTGTGGCACAGGGGATGTGCGTGCCATGTGTGGCATGTGCTCTGTTCCGACGGAACATATGCCTGTGTGCCAGCTGCGGAGGTGTGTGATGCCCAGGCAGGCTGCTATTCTGAGTCCCCACGTATGTCCCAGTGTGTTCAGTATGCTGTCAGTGTGTGTCAATGTCTGACTGGTATTGTCGTCACTGTAATATATTGTATTGATTTATTTATTTATCCTACATTTTTTGACTGGGATAGCCCGACTGGATGCATGTCCATTTCCAGGGGAGGCCCGTGGAGACAAGCTATGAGGGTAGCAGATACAGCATTACATAATACTAGCATTACATATTACAAACAGATTATTTACAGAGATTACATAGGTAAGCAAGTCAAACATGTTCCACAGGTTAATGTTAGACCTGAGCACAAGTCAGGATTAAATTAAAATTACACAGTAAAGTGGTTCACAGATTTTACACATTCGAGTTAGCCAGGCTTGATACATTGACATAGCCAGTTAAGTGACAAATGTTGTTTGAGTCTACTGTTAAATTGACCTAAGGTGGACAGTAGGGTAATATCAGCTGGAAGTGAGTTCCAGGATCTACTTACAGGGTTTGCAAAGAGAGACTCACCGGCTGTGTTATTAAACTTGCTAGTCTGAAGTAGTACTTTGTTAGAGGATCAAAGCGGTCTGGGATTGTTATAGGGGGTGATAATATTTGAAGTGCAGGAGTATTGTCTGGATTATAGAGGATTTTATTGGCCATAATCAGTTGGTTATACTGTATTAGGCTGGGTATTGCAAGCCAACCAAGCTGATTTAGATTGATGCAATGATGTGTCCTAAAAGGCAGCCCAGTGGCAAACCTGGCAATGTGGTTGTAGCAAATTGAGTGTTTGTTAAGGACAGTCTTGTTCATATTCGAGTAGAGGGGATGTATACAGAAGGGTTGAAACAAGGTGTGAGCGAGCTATGGCACCTTTAGCTGGAGGGGCTAGGAAGGCTTTAATTCTGTAAAGTGACCCTAGTTTTCTATTGATGGCTTTGATAATCTGGTTAACATGTATGTCACATTTGAGATTATTGTCTATGATGACACCTAATAGTTTCGGAGATGGGTCAGGGGAGATTATTGTGCCATCAGTTGATGTTATGGTAACGGTGAAAGTGGTAGACCTACGTGTTGGTGAAATAACAGCAGTTTAGTTTGATTGGGATTTAGGATCAGACGATGTTCAGAAAGCCGGTTTGCTATTGTATTAAAGGTGGTCTGGGTAGCTGACCATAACTCTACTGGAGATGTGGCTGAGCAGATCAGAGTAGAGTATTCAGCATATTGGATACATCTGACCTTTGGGATGACAGTATAAAGGTCGTTAATGAAGATGGAGAACAGCAAGGGCCCTAGTATAGAGCCTTGTGGTACTCTGAGGGTGTTAGGTAGAAGGTTAGAGAGTTGTTCTGCCAGAGGCCAGCCTGCTGTCGACCATGCAGGTAGGATTGAAACCATTGGAAGGCTCCAGTATCTAGACAGTCTTTGCAGGGTGTGGAGTACAAGTTGGTGATCAGCCATATCGTATGCCTTTGAAATATCCAGAAAGAGGGCTGTGGATATATAATTATTGTTGCAAGTATGGCTTATGGTGTTAGTAAAGGCTAGGAGGCCTGACGTAGTGCTGTGATGAGGACGTAAACCATGCTGAGTGTATGCCATAATGCGAGTTTGGATTAGGTGGTGCATGACTTGTCTATGATGAAAGTTTCCATAATCTTTGCAAGTGGAGAGAGTATAGCTATTGGCCTATAATTGGAGACTTCAGTAGAGCTGCCTCCTTTGTGAAGTGGGATTACATATGACATTTTCCAGATGGTGGGAAAGTTAGATTCTAACATGGTTCCTTTGATTACCTTTGAGACGGGGTAAGCAATAGCATCATCTGGACATACCTATGGATACAGACCTATGACACATTTGGAGGGGTCACAGTATGCACACTATTAACCTGCTACTTTGCATTACCTATGTTTGTCGCAGCTGGTTGCGTTACCACAGCTTCTGCTTGCTGCTGCTACTGTCAGTGCTGACAGCTTCGGGTGACAGAGTCACAGTGTCTGATGTTTTATTTTTTTTTATGCTCTCTCTCTCTCTCTCTCTCACTTCTCGCTCTCCCTCTGTCTGCTTACAGACAATTCAATGAATGTATTGCATGTGGGGAGTGTTAGCACTGGATGCTTTTGTAGGTATCTGCATAGGTCCATGTGATGGCCTCTGCACCAGTTGTATGCCAGCATTTGCTAATTGCATACAGCCAGTTGTGTACTGATTGCAGTTCTCACTGTGATTTCAGGTCAGTGCTATAAAAGGGTATGTGGGATAGGCATTGCCCTTTCAGATTGTGAGGGCGGGGACCATGCTGGTATACTGTGGACAGTGTTCTGTGAGTGTAAAGGTTAGTATCTCTCTCATGATTCAGGCTGTGTTGTATATTCACAATTCTCCATTCCTCTCTCATGTTCCCTGTAGCAAGTGTGTATGCACATTGACTCCTACAACTATATATAGATATATATTTATATATATATATATATATATATATATATATATGTACATATGCATACATATATCTATGTAATTTAACTGACCTTATTATCTACAAGCTGCAAACTAGCATGGCTGTTTCTGTTCACACACTACTATTATGGAAATCCAGTAGTTTTGACAGTAATTTTAAATGACATGCTTTGTGTACTACACATCCTATATTCCCTTTACATTCATCCCTACTATTACATGTTATATTTATTTTAGCACAATGTTTTTGTATAAGAGTCATGGCTTAGTGGTAGGTCGTACAGACTAGTGTTTCCAAAGGTCCTGGGTTCGGGACTGACAGTGGGATTTTATTTTGCTTTTGAACTGAGTACAGGACCTGTCAATCAAAGTGACTAAGGCACTTTTAAGCAGTTGTAACTGGGTTAGCGCTGGTTTGCGCGAGCTCACGATGCACTGGCGTTTAGCTCAGCACACAAGCGACACCCGCTACAACCGCTTAACGGTGCTTACTCTGGCACACCAGCTATTTTCTTTGAAAGAAAGAAAATGGGGAGACAGGAAAGTGGTGAAAAGGGGTCACAAAGAGGGTAAGACAGTAGGGAAACAAGCTTGGGATGTGCAGGAGGGATGTAGGTAAGGCCCATAGCTGCCCATTTCTTCATCAGCAACAGCTGTGCATATGTATGTAATTTGGTGTGACATTTGAAACCTTCCACCCCTGAGAGAGGTGTCAGGACAACAATAATACTTGTTGTACAGCCAATTGTAATTGATAGGTTCCATGTCCAGCAGACATGTGTGCGGAATGGGCAGCTATGTATGGGGCGTAATTTTTGTGGGTACAGAGTGCCCTTTTTTTTTTTTTTTCAGGTGAGAGTGGTATGTCAGGTGAAGGAAGTCGGTACAGCTGGGGAGGTAGGTTGGGTAGGTAAACAGACAAGACAAACAAGACGCATACAGGGGCAGTGTATGACATGTGTGGGGGGGTTACACAATTGATGGGGACGGAGGTTTGGATATCCAGAGCCCATGAGCCCACAGATGGCAACAGTGGAACTGATATCCCCACCCATAGGCAGTTGCCACTGTTCCTTCACTGCCCAGGATGGGGCTGTGCTGGGGGCTGTGTAGGCAGGGCAACAGGCATGCCCGTTAGTTGTGCCACCTGTGCCTCGAGCTGGCGTAGGGGCTCAAGAACAGAGTCCCGAATCTCCCTACGCACCACAGTCCGGACGCTACAGAGGGTGAGTGGTGGTTCTCCTCCGGCCACACTTGCAGAGGGGGGGAGAGCCCCATCCCCTGCAGCACTTCCACCCGCAGGTGGCACAGGGCCACCGGAGGAGGGTCCGGACTCAGCACTAGTGCCAGGTGCACTCGCCAGCTGAGGTGGGAGAGGTGGGTCCGCTGGAACCCGCCTTCCCTGTCGTCCTATGTTTTGCATTATGTCATGACAGTTTGGGTTAGTGACATATAATACCATTCACAATTAGTTGTAACAGCATGCATTAGTATTCCCATTAACCAAACACCCAGATATTCACACCATTGAACAGCGTGCATAACACATGCATAATTTGAACAGAAATACACAGTCCAGCAACATGCAGGGTTAATTGATGGCAACAGGCCATCAGGTGTGGATGTATGAACAGGGCAGATGCATCAACGGACATGCAGATATATATGACCCAACAGGACAAACGTCCAGGGGTGTTAATTGTGATTGCACATACCATTTTCACGTGGAATGGGTTATATGTGGTTATAGGGTGGGGTAAAGAAAGTAATATTAACACCTTCAATAACAATACATATGCTGTACATTTCTAATAGCTACAGTTATATACACACTACTGTTCTAACTACAGTTTCCTATATGATAACTATTTCAACTTGGTGATAGGACTGTTACTGCAACATCAATATACATTTTAGTGTTCTTCATACACATTCATATCTAGCTTTGTTCAGCTACATCATCTTGCTACATTTGCTTTATATAGCTGTAGACAAGTGTGGATGTTTGGTATATCAGACAATCATCCTATCTGCATATTTCAGACTGAGAGCAACATATCCAGATTTTGGGATACACATTCCACATGCAGCAACACTTTGAACAGATTTCGCTGTTTGGTTTTGAATCTCACATGCATTTCATTCTGTCTTGACTGCAGTATACTTTATTCAGGGGTTATTACTACTGTATTGCTGGATTCATGACACTTTCTCACACTCTCTCACTTGCTTTCATTTTACTATTTAGGATGGTACTTACTTCTAGGCTTTATTGACATGTTTTACCTGTAGTTATTACAATCCTTTCCAGCAGTCTCACTTCTGTCATGTTTCAGTATTTCCACAGGGATATATTTCACACATGTGATTTCATCATCTTCTGCAGCTATACTTCTCAGCCTGCTGCAGGTTGTGTACTATTTTCTTACAGGTAGGGCATTTTTATTTCAGAATATATGCCAGACAGTTTCATTTTTCGGTTTAACTTACAGGCTGAAACACACTTCTGTAATCAAGCAAGACTTGCAGACACTTTCACACTGTTACTTGCAGATTTTATTCCTTACTGACTACACTGCACTCTTTTGCTGACTGTCATACTTTTATATTTCTTTACGGTTACTGGTAGTGGATTACTGACCTGCCTGGTGGCGCAACCGCACCAGCCTATCGCCATAGGCTCTGTGGTTCGCAGAACGGACACCTGCAGCTGTAATATAAATGAAGTAATATTGGAATACACATCTCCATAATATCAGCTAGTTTAATTTCTTACATACATAATTAAATGTTACTTACTCAGTAGTGGGGCTTTGGGTGTTTGCCGGGCCTCCTGGATCCAAAGGTTCAGTTGGTCCTGCTTGCGTCTCTTCAGGTCTGCATGGTGGTGACGGACCTGCTCACCAGTCCTTGGAATCCCTGTGGCACTGGTGAGATCATGAGCCAACCAGTCCCACGCCTTGGCCCTGTATGCTCCCCAGAGGACCTGGCCCTGCATGAGTTGGGCCTCATGATTATGGACTAGGAGCCAGACCATGTACCTGGACTCCTCAACACCCCACCTCTGTGCTCGGAAGCAACTACCCTCTCCTACTCCTGTCATTCTGCCTGCAGGTCAGTTCTACAATCATTTATGTTGTGTATTCCCGCCTATGGGGCTTATATAGTCCGTTTTTCCCGCACATATCTGTGATTGGCCCTTTTGGAATTGTATCAACTTCAGTAAACCTGCATTGTCATGCTGTAGTTTGTATTCATTCCTATATATTAGCTATTATTGCATTTCTAGGTACTGCTGTCATGGCTTAGTGGTTCTGTACCTTGACTATGGTGTATAGTATCCTGGGTTCGAACTTGGCCACTGCTTTTTATTTTTCATGACTGTCTAGACATGCTGAGGTGTGTGTCTGTGTAAAGGCAGTTTTGATACGGCTTGCTCAACGTTGCCTGTCGGTTAGCTTGTTTGCGCGGTGCGCAGCTCCGTGCAAATGGGGTACGCTGGTTTAAGCCTCATTTGGCCATCGGCACGCATATTACGCTCAGCTCAGTTAGGGGCACATAGATTTAGCGTGTTAGACCACTGCTCAGCTACGGGCACTCATTTTGCACCAGTTAAACCACTGCTCATCTACGGGCAGATTCACTCTGTTAAACTGTAGCTCAGCTATGAGCACATCTGGCATTTTTTATTCTTTTGTTACCTCACGTCTTCAATATAAATGGGCTATTTCATTACATTTTACATAAATTGTGGTTTTATGTGTACATATTTGTCAGGGACTTGTTTCCTGCTTATTTTGAAAAAAAAAAAATTGGTGTTGTGGGGGCTCGAACCATGAATGTCTGCTCTTCAGCCAACATCTCTACCGCTACGCTATTGCTTCCTGACTTATTTTGCATATTTAGTTCTTATATGCTTTCCCACTGACTGCTAACTGTAGCTGCGCTACGGCACGCCAGCAAACAGCGCACTCACGGTTAAACATTTTTACAATTTAAAAAAATATATAAAACATGTTTATTTATATGTTTTCTGTTCATAGTCTGTGGGGGCATGTGTTGTGTTCTGTTTATTCACATTTCCGTGGACTCTGTCGTGGGTGTTTGCTTTGGGTACTTTTCCTCTTCTGGGGGTGTGTCCGCTTACAGGGCTCGGCCTACGGACACGCCCCCTACTGTCTTACACGGACCGTATTGGCCTTAAGTGTGATTCAGCATGCTCTCATTAATATGCAGAGCATGCTGACATCACTCCGTTTAACTGCAGCCTCCGTGTATGAGTTATAACTCTTACACGGAGGCTTCGTGAATCCTGCCCTATATGTATTCTGAATCTGTCTTGTTGAACAACTGGTTAAGATCTATATGTTTACTCATAATATATCCTTGGTTACTTAATTATGAAGAATTTATTTGTGATTATTGAATGTTTGCCAATGATATACTGTACTTAAGTAGATATAGTTTAAGTTTTATCTGTAGTAAATTGATTACTTTGATAAAAAAAATAAGAATGCCATTTCTGATAGACCTAATGTCTCAGACTACCAAAGACGTACATTCTAAAGCTATATTATTGTAATGCAGGAGGTTTAGCAAATAAATATAATGAATTACTTCATGTCTTATAGCAAAATAAATTAGACATAATAGCAATAACAGAAGCATGGGATACAATTAGTTTATTCTTCCCTGGATATGAAAACATTTAACATTTTGGGATATATAGAAATGGAGGTGTAATTATAATTTTTTTAAAAGAATGGTTGAGGTTAGTTCAGTTCGCATAGTAAATGGACTTAACATTGACTTAGATATCATTTCTATTGGTATACTTTCCTTTCTTGGATCAAATACTATAAGATTAATTTCTCCTTCTAGAAAACATTCCATAGACTCTAACACTCACAAAAAATGAATTAAACTGTATTTACAGTTTGAGCATAGCTTTGTTGTTTTTCTTGGTGATTTGAATTATCCAAACAGAAATTAAATTATTCATCAGACAGGAAATTTGAAATTGATTTTCATGATGATTTACTTCAATTTGACATAACTCAATTAATTTGTGCTACTATTAAAAGCAGAAAGGCAGTCATACTATTTATTTTTTATCTATTTATCTATCTATTTAGTTAGTTAGTTATTGACATTTGATTACTGGGAAAGTCTGACTGGGTTAAGCACATTTTCATTAGAGGATCTCTTTATGACAAACCAACCATCACAAGTTGAAGACATTATTGTGGCTCTGTTATATAGTTCTGACCATTGTTCAATAACAACTACTATTTTATTTGGTCCTATTTTGTGACCAAAAGTCATTAAAGAATATCAGTACCATCAAATTGACTTTATTGGTATATATAATTTTATAAACATAACAGAGTAGCCATTATTGGGGAAGATGGAGGTTATTTTATCCTGCAATCTATTTTGAGTAATATTATGGATTTATTAATTTGCAATAATGCATATAAAAGTCATAAATATCCTTACTGGTAGGACACTGAGTTGAACTGAACATATAAAAGAAAGAAGAGACTATTTCACAAACTAACAAAAAAAAAAACTAGTCCGTATATTAAATCTTGATTAAATGTTTTTTTACCAAAAATTAAGGTTTTATTAAAGAGTAAAAATCTTGAGTATAAAACCATTAATCTTCAATAGCTAATAAAACAGTTTTATAAATGTATTAATTGTAGTACAAAGAGTACTGATTATTTTTATCAATGTTTACAGATGGGGAACTGACAACTGATCCAGACTGAATTGCTGAGGAGTTAAATAAATGTTTTCTGAACTAATTTCAATCTAGGTGTATAATGGCTAATTTGGACTTTGTTTCTACAACTAATAAGAACTGTCCTACAACAAGTACTGAATTGATTTTTAATTATTAAAAAAGTTAGGAAATAAAACTTCTGTTGGTCCAGATTTTATTTCAGTGATGATGATTCATGTCATGTGAAGGAATTTTTTTTGCTAATGTTTAATACAATCTTTGATACTTTGCTGTTTCATAATATAGCATCATCCATTTGGGAAAAATAATAACAATACATTATTTCACCTATTTATCAAAAGGGAGACAAAGCAGACTTAAAAATAGTCTTAAATCTATTTGATGTAAGTATTATGAAAGAGTTCTACAAAAATCTACATTCTCACTTGTATCAGAATGGATGTACTGACTCATATCAGCATGGGTTTGTCCTGGTAGATTAAGTCTTACAAATTTAGTGCAGTTCTATGATCAAGTAACTTGGGCTATTGAGTATTCATTAACAGTCGATGTTATCTAACTGGACTTAATTGAGGCTTTTGATATGATTGCACATAGTTCAATAACAAATTATAATTATAATCCCTTTATCAGTTGGATTATTTTTTGTTTTTCTGATCATTTTCACTGTCTAGCAGTCGAAGTATTTCACTCGATCTCACTCCCTGCATTGTTTGGAGTACAACAGGGCTCTGTGCTTGGCTCCTTTTTTTTTAATTTAGTACCCTCAACTAGTTCTCAAAAGAATCAGTATTGGCAATAATTGATAAAGATGGGTCCCCAAAACCTACATCTGAATTTTTGGGACGATTTTCTTCTTGGCCTAACAATGCAGGACTGAAATACAATATTTTGATATTTTGGCAATCCTGGAATAAGACCAAATTTATTTTTAAGCAATATATATATATATATATATGTATATATATATATATATATATATATATATATATATATATATATATATATATATACACACACATATATATATATATATGTATATATGGGTCTACTTAATTTGATCGACAGACCATTTGATCGAAACTCATTTGGTCAAAATTTCATTTGATTGAAAACCAGTATTCAAGGCATAAAACTGGAATTTGTCCCCCTCACCAATGTAGTGCAACCCTGGAGTTGATATATATAGTTGGGGGGGGTGTGGGGGGCACAGCCTATTTTCATTTAAAAGAAGAAAACAAAACAAAAAGTACACATTTTAAACGGAAATAGGTGGGGGGGTTGTGCCCCCCACACCCCCCCTAACTATGTATATCAACTCCAGGGTCGCACTGCATTGGGGAGGGGGACAAATCCCAGTTTTATGCCTTGAATACTGGTTTTTGATCAAGTGAAATTTCGACCAAATGAGTTTCGATCAAATGGTCTGTAGATCAAATTAAGTATATATATATATATATATATATATATATATATATATATATATATATATATATATAGGGTCTATATTAAATCAGCGAACACTTAAAAAAACTGTTTTACGTTTTTTTTTTTTTTTTGTGGAACAGCGATTTTTTTCCCTGGGAAAAAAATCGCTGTTCCAAGTGTTTGGCATTTTCAGCGTTCGCAGAACTAGAGTCGATGAATAAGCATTCACTTTTTAAAGTGTTCGTTTATTTAATATAGACCCATATTTATATACATATATATATACATATACACAATATAAAGAAAGACTGGTTAATTTATAAAAGATGTACATCCAACCTGTTTTAGAATATAATAGCACATTTTGCCAATATAATAGGCAACAATTAGTGATACTGGAATCTGTTCAAAGAAATTTTTCAAAACAAATACCATCAGTTCATCACTTAACTTATTATGATAGATGCAAAACTCTAAATTTATTTATACTCCATTAAAGTTAGAGCTGAATTTGTCAGCCAGATGATTTGTTATACCTACTGGTTCCATGAACATAGCTCCATTTACAAGTAGTACAGCACATTGTTGTCTGGAGTTGTTGAGGTTTCAGACATAGATAAAGAAGGCCTTATGGTTGGCCTTGGTCTAGAACATTGTGTTTGTCCCAAAATTTGTTTTGTCAGACTTAATAAATGATCAGGAATTCACTAATAAATGAATAAGCAGAGTAGTAGAAATTAAGACTAGAGATGAGTAGCTTGGATTCAGATCAAGATACATCACAAAAATCCTGATGCTTGCAATGAGACAGATAAAAGAATGCAAACTAGGGATGAGGGAAAAATTCTGACTTGGCATTCCTATACTTGGAAAAAGAGTATGACAAGATCACCAGAAAGCTGATTTAGGCAGTTCTGTGATGGTTTAACGTACCAGGCAGATGGCTTTAAATAGTACAAGAATATAATGACACATGTAGACAGTGTTAAGACTCACAAGGGATTCTCAGTGGTAGTGGTGTGGATGCATCAGGGTTCATCTTTGAGCCCACAGCTGTTAATACTAGTAAAGGAAACTGATTGGCGAGTACATATCAACATAGCTGCTGTATGTAGAAATTGTGGTATTACAGGCAGAGTCTGACCAGAACATTAGCAAATGATAGGGGAATGGAATGAAAAACTGAAGACACACAGGATGAAACTGAATACAGGTAAGACAGTTGTGATGGCAGCAAATGGTAGAAATCAGAAAAATCTAAAAACTCATGTAGATGGGAATATAGTGGAACAGGTTAACAGCTTCTAATATCTGAGATGCATGGTAGATGAGAAAGGAAGTCTGATTCTGGAAGTCAGAGTTAGAATCAGAGGGGCTACTGCTAACTGGAACAAAGTGTAGGGGTAGTTTGTGATAGAAACAGTCTCCATGGTGTCCCAAGAAGTCTCACAAACTCAGTATGTCAGTATACTGGGTCCAAAACAAACAATGAGGAAACTTCTCTGTGTGAAAGTTCTAAGATTCCTAAGAGTTCAGGCACCTAATAAAAAACATACTGTGAATATCCCACCTAATAACAGTGGGTGGAAATACTTTCTTTAAAAACTTTCATATAATTCCACTAATGAAAGTATGGAACTACAAACTAGTTCAAGTCAAATCTTCTTTATTAAAAACATACAAACAAGTGATCCAAATAGTAGTTAAAAAAACAGCATAAAGTGTAGAAACTCACCTTTCCATTTATATACCTGAGTGGCTTACTAGGGTAGCTGTGTTGTAAAAGACAATTAGCAGGTTTACTTGCTAAATAACCCTTCCTCATACACCAGTGTGATATTCTGATACGGTGCTGCCCCACTTCAAGCTCTGTGAATCCAAGATATGCTAAACTAACGTAAACTAAAAGTTAAACTAAAAATTATACATTAATTATTGTTAAAACTTCCTGAAAGCATTTCATTGTAGTATCAAAAAAGAAAAGGTGAATTTAAGTCTTCAAAATTCCTTAGAAATCTTCTCTAACAACATTCAGAAACATTAACATTTTAACATAGATTACTTTCGTCTATTAGAAGTTCTTCAGATTTGTTTGTCGTGTGAAAAGCAACTAAAAATTAAAAGTTAAATAACAACATATGACTAGATTTTGTTGAGCTAAAAACAATACATATTAGTTAAGAAAATGTAGTACAAAAATAAATCCTAAATAAAAACTTTCCAAATGCTTGAGAGTGTATATATATCTACTTAAGTCTATTCATCTCAAATGATAAATCTGCCAAAGAATTTTAAAGTAAAAACACTCAGAAATCTATAAAAATATGAAAAATCTACTGGAAAAACAGTGACTCCTGCTCACAGCAATGATATTCGCTCAGGTCTGCAAACCCTAGAAAAGAAATGTGTAAACAGGACCCTATTTAAAATTTATGAATGTTATAATATTGGAGCCAATGTAGTATATCTGATAATGGTACTCAATATGTGTCTAGTTAAGCTCACACTGTGAATTGAAAAGTTGCAACCTAAAAAGGCTAAACTGTCACAAAAATCATGAATGTGGTAGTTTGTGACAGAAGATTGCCAAAGAAGCTGAAAAGTAAAGTATTCAAAACAGAAGTTTCAGCTAGTACTCCTGTATGGTACAGAAACCTGAGCAGTGAAGGCAGAGTAGTTGAGGAAGCTACACCTGATGGAGATGAAGTTCCTGAGATGGTTGGGAGGATGCACACTGTGGGGGAGATGATGGAATGATGACATATGACCAAAACCAAAGTAGTTCCAGTTACTGAGAATGTCAAAAAGAACTTGTTGGAGTGCTTTGGATACATGTGCAGGAAAAAAAGAAGGAGATTTGGTGAAGAAAATTTGGGAGAAACAGGAAGAAGTCAAGAAGAAACAAGGATGTCCAATGAAGGAATGGATGGATTGTGTGAGAGAGAAGACCTGTGACAGTCCAACATGAAGCTATCAGAATGGTAGTGAGTTACGAGGGGTGGAGAAAATAACACAAGATCCTGATCCTACATAGAAAATAGGGAAAAGGAGGTCGATGTTAATGATGATGATAATGCAGTACCTTCTGGATGGCTTCCTCATGACGGCCTTGTGTCCCTGTGCATTTTCCTGGTGATCAAATCTCCTTCCACAACCTAAAATGGTGCCATTAAGTGGACTGGCTGTCTTTTAAATTGTCCACAGGTATGCTGGTATTGTGTCAGAATGTATAAGCCCACTATTTCTTGGAATAGCCTCCAGTTTCTCAGTGACCCAGAATAAGATAATGTAGGTATATAAAAAAATGCTATACTCATTCTATTTGTGGCTACTGTTTTAATTATTCTTAATATTGTAATTCTGCTGCTTTTGGAAAACTCCCCTATACATCAACTAAGGATGAAAAAGTCACTTTTTTCCCATCAAATAATATTTTAGATAATGCACACTGTAGTTTGTTCACTGATGTACTTTTGTACTGCACAAAAAATATAATTAAAATAAATGTCTTCCTGTTCATTTGAGATACTGTCTGATAAATAGCAATATTTAAACACTTAAAATAAAATGTTGTACATAAAATATAATGACTGTGTTCTGAAAATGAGGAACAAGTAACCTTTTTGCACTGAGTTTCATATGAAAGAAGCTGGCTGCTACAACCTTGTTATAGTGAGGCTGTTATTTAGGTCCTGCATGTATTAGTAAGCCTCATGGTGACATATATACTGCAGCCACCATAGAACTAGTCTGGAAAAGTTGTGAGTTTTGTAAGCTACCACGCACTTTGACCTGTCAAATGAAGAACAACAGATAAATGCGTGGAGAGCAAAATGTCTAACAGCTTTTCAGAGTTTTGACTTGAAGTGTATTTCTTTTCTGGTTGACATTTGGTGGCAGTGATAGGTGTTTTACAGGTCTTAAATCTGTGAGACAGATATCTTTTATAGCTTCATAGGTACGTACAAGGCTAGCTGCCTTTGTAAGCCATTAAGCCTAGCCAATTTCCCTTTTTATGTTTGAATTAACCTATCCTATTTGGTTACAGATTGACCTTACCCATCCCATGGTTAATAATTATATATTACCACTGATAAAATAACTGAGATCATACCACAGATAATTTATCCTAGGACTGCCCCAGTATTACTACTGGGCAGATGCAACTACTAAAAGCTTTATCCCATGCATGGGTCCCCACAAATTGTTTCTATAGATCTAAGTTGTGCTTGAAAATAGACAAGGATGATCTTTATTTTATGTGGACGTGGAGTCTGTTCCATAGCAGCAGTATCCTGGGCGAGATACACCGCTCCCTCCAAACTATTCGGTTGATGTTGCAAAAGAGGTTTAGTTCCCTAGATTAAGTATTTCTGATGACATTTGACTTGTTAATGTGCAGTAAATCTATCAGTAATGGGTCAGAGGATGCCTTGCATGCCAGACTGTAGGATATTTAGTATAATGGCACGGCTTTGAGTTGGTTCATGTAGGACATGTTGTTTAGGACTTGTATCCTTATAGTAAGGTATCTCTGTAGGCATTTTAGTTATTGCATGTGTCTGGATAGACACTTGCCAAAGGGGACATTATATTCAATGATCATCCGAGTAAGGGCTGAGTAAAGAGGGAGAGACAATGACATCCCTAGTTCTAGACACAATCCCTTTGTTTATATAAGCTGTGCAAAATGGAGGGACTTTCTTACAACAATAGGCACATGTTGGTCAAAAGTTATATTACTGTCCATATGAAGTCCCCAAATCCAGAACAGCTGTGTCAACTCTTAGGGGAATATTGTCAGTGTGGTAGTTCCCTGGAGTTGACAGCTTCCTAAAGGATACCATAATGCATGTTTGGCATTTAGTTTAAGACCATGATTTGGACACCAGTTATTTATTTGAGACAAAACATCCTGCAGGATGGCTAAGTCATTTGGAGATTCAGTGACTGCTCCTAGCTTGCAGACATCAGCAAAGGCCATCTGGTATTGGCTTTTACTTCAGAAAAGTAGATATCAAATAGGAGCGGTCCCTGCACAGAAGCCTGGAGGGACAACACTGATGACAGGTCTCTTTGTGGATGTAACTTCCCTTATTTTGATTTTCTGTGTCTTATCTGTGAGCCAGTTGGCAATCCAGTGAGTGACACAGGGGTTTATTCCCAGTATATTTAGCTTTTCCATACCTGAGTGAGGAATTGTATCAAAAGCTTTAGCCACATTGAGGGATGCAGTGTGTACTGTTTTGCCTTCATCCATTGATTTGATCACCTTTTTAAAAAAGTCCACCAGGTTGATTAAGCATGACCTGTCCTTGATAAAGCCAGACTGAGGAGGGTCTAGTGTTTAGAGGTTACCTTTGTCTTGCTTGCTTAATTCCATGATAAGTCTTTCCATGGCTTTGCATATGAGGCTGGTCAGACTTATGGGTCTGCAATTGCCTGGGCCTGTGGAACATCCTCCCTTATGCAGGGGAATGACTGTAGCTGTTTTCCATTCACTTGGTACAAAACCTGTATGGAGACTGTGATTTAAGATGCATACAGGGGTATTGTCAGGACCCATAGACGTTTTTATCTTTTGCTAGCACTTTTACGACTCAGTCTTGTGTGATACCTGGAGGTAAGCAAATTTCATGCATATCTTGAGGGACAGACAGAGGGTAGAGAGGGGGGTAAAAACAGAGATAATTTTATTGGCCAGTCAATTAGCTATATCTTCTGTCTCAGTGCAGGTAACACCATTCACAATCAGCTCAGCTCATTGCTGGATTCTGCTTTTGAGATTGCGAACATAGGTTCATAGGTGTTTAGTAGGCTAACAACCACAAGGGCCTTTTTAAGCCTAGCATCGCATCCCAAATCTCTAACAAGTTCTGATACCCTTGATAAATGTTAACAGGGGCTTAGGAGATGAAACATTTACAAGCTAGGGCCTGGGAGGTGAACCATTTACAAATTGCCTGTGTGTATTAGAGACATAGGTGCCAAACTAGGAATGAATTTCCTGTTCCCTATCCAACTGTCCAAGCTACATTTGAATTGGGTTAGGGAGAAACTCTGCTTTACATGGATGGGCAGCCTGTTCCAGAGACAGGGTAGTCTATGGGATATATACCTGTCTCTCCAGCAGGTGCTATTTATATCGCAGGCAAGGTTCAAGTCCTTAGAATGGGTAATTCCGGTGCTATTTGTTTTGCAGATATGCAGGAGGTCCATTAGATTGGGGTCTGACAATGCCCTGTATGTCAGGCATAGATCGCCCCTCAAAAACTTGTAGGGACAGAATACTGGGATAGAGCCTTGAGGCAGTCTGCATAGGACATGTTACTTATGCCCTATATTCTTTTAGTGACTAACTTCTGTGTACATTCCAGTTGTTGAATATGCCTGGTTAGGTATATACTAAAAGGGGCATTGTACTTAATGATAGGTGTGATGAATGCTAAATACAGTGGAACAATGACTTCCTTGGACTTAGATGCCAAACTTTTGTTTATAAGTTGCACAGCATAGAATGATTTACTCACCACTACAGACGTGCGATGGTCAAAGGCTAAATTACTATCTATGTGTGTCCCTAAGTCCCTGACTACTGGGTCAACTCATAGGGTGTGTTGTCAATATGATAGTTAGCAGGGGTGCATGACTTAATGATATAATGATGATTGAGACTCCGATCATAACTTGTTGTCCATTTCAAATCCAAGAAATTCATCGCACAGGTTTTTCTCAAACTGACATATACATTCAGATATAACTATATGTTTGTGTGTGTGTGTGTGTGTGTGTGTGTTTGTGTGTGTGTGTGTGTGTGTGTGTGTGTGTGTGTGTGTGTGTGTGTGTGTGTGTGTAGATGTATATATGTATGTACACGTATATAGACAGATAAATATTTATCTTTCTCTCTTTCTCTCTGATTCCACTCTCTCTCTCTCTCTCTCTCTCTCGCTCTCTCTCTCAGATTCCAAATTGCAAGCAATCTCTCCTTGGCCTAAACAGGCAAATAATGGTATTAGTGAAGTCCTCCAAAGCTAACTTTGAGTCCACATTAGTCATATCTACCAAAGACAATCATAAGGCTTTCTTCACATACATCTGCAGTCTAATGGGAAACATCCAAATCTGTTCAGAACTGATGGTCAAGGACAGCATGTACACAAATGCCGTGGATATAGCCAACCTGCTGGCAGACAGGTTCAATGCAAACTTCACCTCTGTGCCCCCCATCAGTAATCCAGGATATCCCCAGCACCTGCCCATCACCCCTTATTTCTAGGTAACAAGTCATTACCACCCTCTCAAAGGCTAAAAACACAGCTTCCATGGGACCTGATAACATCCCATGCTACATCCTGTATCAACTCAGGCAGAAACTTGCAGTACCATTAGGCACCCTATTCAACCTAAGCCTCAGTAGTGGTTTCATCCCAGCCATGTGGAGGATGGCCACAGTCATCCCTGCACATCCACTGATCCAGGCAATTATAGACCCATCAGCTGAATTAGCTTGATTTGCAAGGCCATGGAACACATTATCATGGACCACATTAACAAGGACATTGGCAACCTCCAAACACTTGATCCCACACAGTTTGGTTTTGACAAGGGGAAATCAAGCCAGTTAAATTTGGGAGACTTCTTTGAGTCAGTCACCAAAGCCATGGATGAAGGGAAGACAGCGCATGCTGCCTACCTTGACCTCGCCAAGGCCTTTGACACTGTTCTCCACTCGAGCATAATGGATAAACTATCACAGCTTGGCATAAATCCATATTGGCAAGATGTGTGGCTGACTGGCTCACTGTAGAACTCAATCAGTCAAAATAGTGGAAGCTACCTTAAGAAGTAGACCCGTAATGAGCAGTGTACCATTGGTCTTGGGGCCCCTGCTTTTTGGGATATACTTCTCCGAGGTACAAGACAAAATTAGAGGTCTATGGCTGACCAAGTTTGCAGATGACTGCAAGCTGGGCACTGTCATTAACTCCCCTTGTGATATAGACATACTACAGGAGGTTCTCACCCAGACAAATGACCGGTGCCAGAAACACGGCCCCAAACTAAATGCCAAAAAATGCAGCATTATCCCCTATGGGGAGAGTGATGTCTACTCAAATTATCACATTAATGACAATATTCTAAGCATACAAGCAGTTGTGAGAGACCTGGGTACCCAAGTTGACAGCACTCTAACTTTTGACCACAGTGTTGCCTCCATTGTACGGAGAGCTTTCTACATGGCTCACCTCATTACTAAAGGTATTTCTTCCAGAAACAAGGAAGTCATAACTTCCCTGTATTCCTCATCAGGCCCATCATTGAGTATAACTCCTCTTTTGACATGTACCTCGTGAAGCACATGCAGCAGCTGGAGAGACCACAGAGGTTCCTAATCAGGACAATCCAGGGCTTCAAAAATCTGTCCTACATGGATAGGCTAAAAGCCCTGTCTCTCTACTCCAACTCAAACAGACTTCTCTGAGGTAATCTATGTCTGGCATATGGAGCAATCTCTGATCCCCTGAAACCTTGATGAAATTGCTTCATATATGCAAGCCAAACTCCACTCACGTGATCCGCACACAAAACCTCAGCTTGGTCTGTGACATCAATAGGACTTGCTGGTGGGACAGATTTGTCTCCCAGAGACTCCCCCATCTGTGGAATAGACTCCCTCTCCACATCAAGCAGAATACTTCATTATCACTTTTTAAGAGGAACCTGGATAACTGGATGGGAAACAGAGAATACATCCCTGTGATTCTGCCTGTGTCTCTGCTGGACAGGGGCATCGGGTGCTAACTTGTGAGAACATGGGCTAATTTATTGGCTAGGCTTATAAGGGCCTAAGGGCCAGTAGCCTAGTAACTTGCTATGATCCTTTGATCCCATGATAGATATCTAATCAATTTCTCTCTCTCTCTCTCTCTCTATATATATATATATATATATATATATATATATATGATGATCTAATGTTACATCGACACTTGCATTTGTCGACCAGTAAACAGCATCCATAATTCATCACAAATGTGAATGTTCAGTGCAGCACTACAAATGTGCCAAGAAACAGCACTGGCACATACAAAAACTAAAATAAAAACTTTTTTTTGTTTGTTTTTTTTTTTTTTTTTTTTTTTTTGCAGGAGTTCAAGGCTCCTAAACCCCTGCTAATTATATATACTCACTGACTGTGATATCACACAAAATCAGGGAAAGGAAATATTTTCAAACCCTGAGAATTGTGCAGTCTCACACACCTGTTGATCATCTGTTAAGTCAACCAAAAACATATGACAAAACAGATGTCAACCAAATGCAAAAGATGTCAACCAAACACACTTTTGACAAAACCATCTGTACTCATGTAGATAGATAGCTAGATTGATAGATAGATGTAGTGAGGTATCAATGCAGCTCAGTTTGACTCCTCAGGCTTCATGCATTCTGTGAGAGCAAAACATTATAGCAGATAAGCAAAGCAGACCCTCACAGATGGAAACATCACCCTGCGACTTCCAAGAATTTATCAAACTGTGGGGAACATCGTGTATATCTGTTTGCCTGCTTTCAGAAAAGACTGCTTAAAAGTTTCTGTTGTAGGATTCCATGGACAGAAATGTACCTCTTTGCTTCTCCCCCCTTTGCACTATTATCCATTGTTTTTCTAAAGATCCATAAGTACCCCCCCCCCCCAAATATTATGATCTTGACACTCTCTCTTTTTGCACTGACAACTGTGGTTCTCCCTTCTTTTGAAACTGGCTAACAGCAAATGCCACATGCTTCACCACAGACTAGATTTACTCACAGAAGGCAGTGCTTGATTGATACACCCCTTTTGAAAACTTTACTGTCTGGATTATAGACTTTTGATTCCTTTTAGGCATCTTTTATTCTGAGTATGTGGTGCAAATATTGAAGGAAGCTAAAGATGTTATTAGGACATCATAAATGTGTAATTGGAAAAGGCTTTGTAGTTGGTGCCACTCAAACAACCAGGGCCCATTTAATTCCCTGCTCCCACAGATGGCTGACTGCTCTGTCAAGGTTCATTTGCCAGCCATTTCAGCTCGTCTGTCCATGGAACCCCCATTTCTTCCCCCTTTCTGGCTGTCATAAGTTCATAGGATCACAGGTATGTCTAGGCTAATAACTACTAAGGCTTCTTAAAATCTAGCAATTCTCTGACAAGTTCGGATGCCATTGGATAAATGGGAGCTGAACCATTTACAAGTCCTCAAGTCAAGAAATTTTAAAAATTAGTTTTACAAAGCCATCCATGTTGGAGAACGAGTGACCTCTTCTTGGGATCTTTACTTTGCTCTTGAAAAGTTTTCATTTTCCATTTGAATTTTTTTTACCATTTGAGCCAGCTTATCAGACTGGTTTGATGTTCTTAAAATGAAAGACTACTCTGTTCATTGCTTTGACTTCTGCTAGAAGAGTTCCTGAGTTTCAAATTCTTATGGTAAGTCAACCCTTCTTCATTTTCCCAAGAACAGGCTTTCCATGAGTTCTTATCCTTCTTTTATACCTAAAATGGTTTCAGACTTTACCAATGACCAGCTAAGCAGCAGTGTTTTAAGGATCACACTGGGCTTGTTATTATGCAAGACAGTGCGATAGGGTTTTTAAAGTATCCAGATGTTTGTGAATACAATCCAGAATATTTGAAAATGTATTATGCTATACAGTGTTTACATATTTCTTGTCTAAATATAATCATGCTATTTCTGTTTTTTTCTTCATTGCAACTGTTAGAAACTCATTTTTTTAAATTTCAGAAAGACGCTACTTTATAAATGCTGGATTTTCACTACTTGTGTAATGTTCTTTACAAATAATTAATTGTATGATTACAGTTATTTCTGTTCTTGCTTCGTGCCTGGATACAGTTTGAGAGGGTATTTGTACTTACTAAGTAATAATTTTTACATGAAATGTAACTTTCTGTTTCAGAGTGCAACCCACATCTGTATGAAGGTGTCTATTTCACTGACATAATTGCAGAATATTATCAGACACCGGATGTAGAATATTGTCAAATGGTCTGCACAAACAATATCAATTGTCAGTTCTTCTCATTTGTGAAACAAGGTATATACAGGTGAGAAAATATACAGTTATGGTCATGTTCTGTTTTGTGAAGATGTATACTTCTGCTTATAAATGCCAATGCTTCTAAATGACTTTTTTAAATCTTCATGAAATACATGAAGATCTAGAGATACTTGCATTTATAAAGTTAGTGCATTGTCAAGGTGTAATGAACACTGGGCTAAAGTGTCAAATAACTAACATTTGTACAAAACATTTAGAAGGTTATCTAGTACCGTACAGTCGTATTTGATTTTATTAGTAAGGAATGTAATGCTATGAATTGTAGTTTTTATATTTTTATTTCCTTCTATGGAATTTTAAAGTCATGCCATTAAAACTTATTTCATTACAGCTGGCCCAGCAAGCTAAACATTGCATAGAGAAAATAATCTTTGGTTGACCAGTTAGTGTGAATAACACAAAGAAGTTCACATCTGTGAATTAACATTAGTGATGAGGATTCATGAGAGATGTGCTGTAAGTGAAGCAATTCTTATATTACACAGTGCTGATAGACAGTGCACAATATACATAAATAATCACAGCAGGACACATCGTATGTACATTATACGTGAGTAATCACACAGGAAGACAGTGAGTGTATATACACTACACATGAATAACTGCACATGGCACAGCACATGTATATACTCTATACATGAATAATCATGTAAGAATACAGTGCATTTATTCCCACTATACATGAATAACCTTGCATTGACACAGTGCATGCATGTATGTACACTGTACATAAATAATCATGCAGTAGCACAATACATATATGTATACTATACATGAATAATCATGCAGTGATGCAGTGCATGTATGTACACTATACATGAATAATCACACACTGACACAGTGCATGAAGGTACATTATACATGAATAATCATACAGTAACACAGTGCCTGTATGTACACTATACATGAATATTCAAACAGTGACACAGTGCATGTATGAACACTATACATGAATAATCACAGTGACATAGTGCATGAAGGTACATTATACATGAATAATCACACAGTGACACAGTGCCTGTATGTACACTATACATGAATATTCAAACAGTGACACAGTGCATGTATGAACACTATACATGAATAATCACAGTGACATAGTGCATTTATATACACTATACATGAATTATCACACAGTGGCATAGTGTATTTATATACACTATACATGAATAATCACAAAGAGACACAGTACATGTATGTACACTACACATGAATAATGAAAAAGTGATACAGTGCATGTATGTACACTATGCATTATAATTACACACTGACACAGTGCATGTATGTACACTATACATGAATATTCACACAGTGATGCAGTGCATGTATGTACACTATATGTGAATAATCATACAGTGACACAGTGCATGTATGTACATTATACATGAATAATCACACAGGGACACAGTGCCTATATGTACACTGTACATGAATATTCAGTGACACAGTGCATGTATGAACACTATACATGAATAATCACACAGTGATATAGTGCATTTATATACAATATACATGAATAATCACAGAGACACAGTGTATGTACACTACACATGAATAATAACAGTGACATAGTGCCTTTATAGATACTATACATGAATAATCACACAGTGACACAGTGCATGTATATACATTATACATGAATAATCATGCAGTGACACAGTGCATGTATGTACACTATACATAAATAATCACACAGTTACACAGTGTCTATATGTACGCTATACATGAATAATCATGCAGTGAATGTATGCACACTATATATGAATAATCACACAGTGACTGTATGTACACTATACATGAATAATCACACAGTGACACAGTGCATGTATGTACACTATACATGAATAATCATGCGGTGACACAGTGCATGTATATACACTATATATATATATATATATATATATATATATAATCACACAGAGATACAGAGCATGTAAGTACACTATATATGAATAATCAGGCAGGGACACACTGCATGTATGTACACTATACTTGAGAAATAACACAATGACATAGTACAGGTATGTACACTATACATGAATAATCACAAGAGGCACAGTGCATGTTTGCACTTTTGTAAGAATAATAACTCAGGGAGACAGTGCATGTATGAGCACATAGCTACTGACCAGGATTTATAAAGATGTGCTGTACAGTAAAGCAAGGCTTGTACTGAACAGTGCTGATGCACAATGTATGGTATGCACAAATAATCACTCAGTAGCAAGTGTGAGTGGGTACACTATACATGAAAGGTCACTGATGGAAACACTGCATATATAAGCACATAGGTACAAAGTAGAATTCATAGCAATGGGCTTGTAATTTACAGTGATTTTTCAGAGTGTACACTAGTACATAGCTCTGCGTGATTTTTTATGTAATTATACATAAACATGCAGGGATGCGGTACATGGTTGAGCATATAAATACTGATGAGGATTATTAGTGATGTGCTGTACAGTGAAGCAAGGCTTTTACTTCACAGTGATGAACGATATTGAACACTATACATGAATAATCATCCAGAGAGACAGTGTATGTATGTGCACTATACATGAATAATCATGCAGTGACACAGTGCATGTACACTACACATGAATAAACATGTAGAGATCAAGTGCATGCATTTGCACTATACATGAATAAACATGGAGTGACACAGTGCATGTGAGTACACTATATATGAATAATCATGCAGTGACACAGTGCATGTATGTACACTATATATGAATAATCATGCAGTGTTACAGTGCATGTATGTACACTATATATGAATAATCATGCAGAGACAAAGTGCATGTATGGACACTAGACATAAATAACCATAAAGAGACAAAGTGCATGCATTTACACTATACATGAATAAATATGCTGGTACACAGTTCATGTATGAGACCATAGTTACTGTTGAGGATTAATAGAGATATGCTGTATAGTGAAGGAAGGCTTGTACTGAATGCCGATATACAGTGTACATTATACATGAATAATTGCTCAGTGACACAGTGCATGTGTGTGCACTATGCATGAATAAACATGCAGGGACACAGTTTATGCATTACACAGTGCATGTATGTATGCTATACATGAATAATCACTCATGGGTCAGTGCATGTATGTACACTATACATGAATAGACATGCAGGGATACAGTTCATGTATGTACACCACGCATGCTTAATCATGCAGTAACACAGTGCATGTTTGTAGACTATACATGAATAATTATGCAGTGATACAGTGCATGCATGCACACTACGCATGTATAATTACACAGTGACACAGTGCATGTATGTACATTATACATGAATAATCATGCAATGACACGGTGCATGTATGTACACTATACATAAGTATTCACACAGTGCCTATATGTACACTATACATGAATAATCACACAGTGACTGTATGTACACTATACATGAATAATCACACTGTGACATAGTGCATACATGTACACTATACATGAATGATCATGCAGTGACACAGTGCATGTATGTACATTATACATGAATAATCATGCAGTGACACAGTGCATGTATGTATACTATACATGAGTAATCAGGTACTGACACCATGTCTGTATGTACAATATACATGAATAATCACACCATGACACCATGCAGGTATGTACACTATACAAAAATAATCACACAGTGCCTATATGTACACTATACATAAATAATCACGCAGTGACACAGTGCATGTATGTGCACTATATATGAACTGTCCTGCAGAGACACAGAGCATGTATGTACACTAGACATGACCATGCACAGACATTTACACTATACATGAATAAACATGCTGGGACACAGTTAAAGCATGAGCCCATAGTTACTGTTGAGGATTAATAGAGATATGCTGTACAATGAAGGAAGGCTTGTGCTGCATTCTGATACAGTGTACACTATACATGAAAAATTGCTCAGTGATGCAGTGCATGTATGTGCACTATGCATGAATAAACATGCAGGGACACAGTTTATGCAGTACACTGTGCATGTATGTTCACTATACATGAATAATCACTCACTCTGTGCATATATGTACACCATACATGAATAGACATGCAGAGATGCAGTGAATGTATGCACACCATGCATGAATAATCATGCAGGAATACGGTGCATGTTTGTAGACTATACATGAATAATCATGCAGTGATACAGTGCATGTATGTACACTATACATGTATAATTAAACAGTGACACAGTGCATGTATTTACATTATACATGAAAAATCATGCAGTGACACAGTGCATGTATGTACACTATACATGAATAATCATGCAGTGCATGTATGTACACTATATATGAATAATCAACAGAGTGGCACAGTGCATGTATGTACAAAATATATGAATAATCACACAGGGATAGAGTGAATATATGTACACTATACATGAATAATCATGCAGTGACACATTGCATGTATGTATACTATACATTAATAATCACTCAGTGATGCAGTGCATTCATGTGCACTATATATGAGTAGTCATACACTGACACAGTGCATGTATGTACAGTATACATACATAATCTCACAGGGATACAGTGCATGTAAGTACACTATATATGAATAATCACACAGGGCACACTGTATGTATGTACGCTATACATGACACCATGACACAGTGCAGGTATGCACAATATACATGTATAATCACACAAAGTACAGTGCATGTATGTACTTTTTTATGAATAATCACTCAGGGACACAATGCATGTATGAGCACAATTACTAACCAGGATTTGTAAAGATGTGCTGTACAGTAAGGCAATACTTGTACTGAACAGTGCTGATACACAATGTACAGTATGCACAAATAATCACTCAATAACAAGTGCGTGTGTGTACACTGTGCATGAAAAGTCACAGATGGAAACAATGCATGTATGAACACATGGTTACAGACCAGGATTCAAAGAGATGGGCTTGTACTATACAGTGCTGATTCAGAGTGTACACTATACATGAAAAATCATGCTGGGCAATGCACATTATACATAAACATGCAAGGCCGCAGTACATGTATGAGCATATATATACTGATGAGGATTATTAGTGATGTGCTATATAGTGAAGCAAGGCTTTTACTTCACAGTGATGAAAGATATTGAACACTATAAATGAATAATCATGCAGGGAGACAGTGCATGAATGTACATGATACAAGAATAATCACACAGGGGCACAGTGCATGTATGTACACTATACATGAATAATCATGCAGTGACACAGAGCATGTTTGTACACTCTACATGAATAGTCATGTGGGGAGACAGTGTATGCATGTGCACTATACATGGATAATCATGCAGTGACACAGTGCATGCACACTATACATGGCTAATTATGCAGGGTGACAGAGAATTAATCTACATGATACAAGAATAATCACACAAGGACAAATTGCATGCATGTACACTGTACATGAACAATGATGCAGTGACACAGTGTATGTATGGATACTAGACATAAATAATCATGCAGAGACCCTGTGCACACATTTATGCTGTAATAAACATACTGGGACACTGTTCATGTAAAAGCACATAGTTACTGTTGAGGATTAATAGACATGCTGTACAGTGAAGAAAGGCTTATACTGCATAATGCTGATACACAGTGTACACTATATGTTAATACATGTGCAGTGTCACAGTGCATGCATGTGTACTATGCATGAATACACATGCAAGGACACAATGTATGTATGTGCATTATGCATGAATAATCATGTAGGATCACAGTGCCTGTACATACACTATACATGAATAATCACTCAGGTTCCCAGTGCATGTATGTACACTATACATGAATAAACATGGAGTGACAAAGTGCATGTATGTACACTATATACATGAATAAACATGCAGTGACACAGTGCATGTATGTACACTAGACATAAATAATCATGCAGAGACCCAGTGCACGCATTTACATTATACATGAATAAACATGCTGGGACCCAGTTCATGTATGAGCACGTAGTTACTGTTGAGGATTGATAGAGATGTGCTGTGCAGTGAAGAAAGGCTTGTACTGCATAATGCTGATACACAGTGTATACTATATGTGAATACTTGTGCAGTGACACAGTGCATGCATGTGTACTATGCATGAATGCAAAAAACACGTACACCAAGTGGAAAAATGGTGATTTATTTTACACAAGATAAAGCTTTATGGGAAAGACCCTTCATCAGTATTCATAACTCATTTAAGAAACTACTTAATATATCAAAATAAAACACAGCTCATGACACAGCCTAAATAATAAAAAGCAAGCAATTAACAAATGATTACTATCATATCTACCTTTAAAGTGATACCATATGCTTAAAAATACATTAAAAGACAAACATGAGGGGACACAGTTCATGTATCAGCACATAGTTACTATGATGATTAATAAGGATGTGGTGTACAGTGAAGGAACGCTTGTACTGCATGCTGATACACAGTGTACACTATACATGAATAATTGCGCAGCTACACAGTGCTTGTGTGAGCACTATGCATAAATAAACATGCAGGGACACAGTTTATGCAGTACACAGTGTATGCATGTATACTGTACATGAATAATCTCTCAAGGGCCCAGTGCATGTATGTACACTATACATGAATACACATGCAGGGACACAGTGCATGTATGTACACCATGCATGAATAATCATGCAGGAACACAGTGTATCTATGTACACTATACATGAATAATCATGCAGGGAGACAGTGCATGTATGTACACTATGCATGAAAACAATGAACGAAGCGCAGTGCAAGCAAAAAACCAATAAACAAAAAAATGCACTGTGTGAGGACGAAATGCACCGGACAACCGAGAACTTAATACCAGCTTTAATAAACGTTAAACATTTGACAAACACCACGTTTTTCGTCACATAAATCAGACTTCATCAGACAAGTAATACAGTGATTAACACCCATATATATATGCTGACCATTCATTTAAAATAACCAATGAAAATCAATTCAACAGTGCTCATGAATATGAATGAGTGTAAATGAACTTGGAATACATAACATTTAGAGAATCGAAATACGATAATTTGATTCCCAATGATATAAATATAAATACATTGAAATGTAGAACAATATATATGATTATGAATCAAATGCCTTGTAATAAAAAACTAATTACTATACTCTTTAAAAAGTATGTATAATACAATGATGTGTTATAATGATGTGCTTCAAACAGCAATACTCCCATCTAGTGGTCAAAACCTGAATACACTAGAATATCATCATAGGTATTATACTCAGTAAATGAATAAATATAATAAATATACTAAGATATATAAAATGTATAAATATTTAATATAAAATATAAAATATATAGACAAATAATAATGATGTAATGTAAATATATATATATATATATAACAACCATAAATATATATATATATAATGTATGAATACATAAATAATGTGTAATTTCATCTAATAAATATTATGAAAAACTTGTTCATTTACATATAAAACCATGAGTAGGAAAACTATAAATTATTAGAACAGTAAAATATTGTAAATGTTTTAAAAATGTAATTATATAATTGTAAAATAAGACAAGATGTGTATGTATATATATATATATATATATATATATATATATATATATATATATATATATATATATATACAGGCATGAAACATGTAACATGTAACATAAATGTTAATTTAAATAAATATATATGTATAAAAATATATGACCCTGTTTCAAACCCATATGCAAATTGATGAGGAAATAGTATAATCTAAAAAAATGAACTGTAAAAATTTTTTATACATATATGTATAAATGGATAAAGTGACATGAAGGGAAATAGATGTTACAATTTAGCTGCCCTTAATTTTAAAACTGGGGCCAGGGAGATATTGTCGTTCAACCCATGGAATTTGTTTGCCTCCAAGACAATTTGCCAAAATAATTCCCTATATTCAATTTGAGTCTCCCATAGGCCACCTCTTTCATCCTTCACAACTTCCTCTAAAATGAAAAATGTATATTTCGCCAAGGGACAGATATTCAAATGTTTGTATAATGCATTATGTTCTTTCTTGTTTTTGATATCATTCAGGTGTTCATAAATCCTTCTTTTGATCTTCCTCTCAGTCTTGCCTATATAGAAGGCCAGGCAGATCTCACATAATGCAATATACACAACTCCGAAGGAATTACAATTGCTATGTGTTTTGCCCACAATCTCTTTCTCTCTTGCTTGAATGAAAATTTTTTGTGAATTTATCATAAATGAGCATTGTGAACACATTCTGCAGGGATAGGTACCCCTAATTTTGGTACTTTTCTTATTTACCTTATATTGAGCTGTCAGCCAATCTTTTATATTACGTCCCCTTCTAAAGATAATATTAAAAGAATCAGTCGACTTGTTGAAATTCAAGTCTGTGATATTGAGGAATTTCTCGCTTTCCTTAAAGAACACTTGTTTTACAATGCCTGCATCACCACTATAGTCAGTAACAAATGATTGAGTATACGTTTTGTCTTTCTTTTTGTCTTCTATAAAATCAGATGTTTGAGTATTAACGTCAATGGGGGGGTTGTAGTTCAATATAGGTGCAAATCTATTTTTTCTCCCTTGTATAACTTCTATTTTGATATGGTTACAAAAATCCACAGGATAACCTCTATCCAAAAACATACTAACCAAGAAATCCATTTCATCATTGAAATCTTGATTATTGGAAGTCATTCTTGAAATCCTAACCATTTGACCTTTTACAATACTTTTCTTCTGGTGTAAAGGGTGTCCACTTTTATAGTGTAAATAGGAATTGGAAAAAGTTTTTTTCCTGTACACTTTTGACTTAAAATTATCTCCATCTTTTTCTAGCATAATATCTAAATAGTTGATGCTATGTACATTTATATCATGGGTAAATTTTAAAAAAGTGGTAGTCTGATGTACTGAATGCAATCATTTAACTTATCGATACTATCCTTCCAAAATATAATGATGTCACCCAGAAAATGTTTGTATAAAACCCAACAATCTTTGTAGCTACCATTATAGATGTATTTTTCTTCCCATGTACTTAAAACCATGTTGGCATATATGGGAGCACATCTTGCTCCCATAGCCACCCCACTTATTTGATGAAAATATTCGCCTTGGAAAAATAAATAGTTGTATTTCAAAACTAATTCCATTAAGTTTACACAAACAAGGATTTCATCATCTTTTAATGTATTAAAGGATCTTATAGCTTCTTCGAACCATTCAATTCCTATATTGTGAGGTATTGAACCAAACAAATCTGTAACATCTATAGCCACAAAGATGATATCGTTCATATTAATAATGTTCTTCACTTTTCCTAAAAAGTCCCATGAGTCTTTCAAGTATGATGTTCCTTTAAACATTAAATCTTTTAACTTGGTATCAATGTATTTAGCTAAAGGAGAAATAACTGAACCTTCTGCTGCCACTATGGGTTGTAAAGGAGGATCTGCGCTATTTTTATGTACTTTGGGAATGCCAAAAATTGAAGGAATTTTTGGCTTGCTATTGTGTAAGAATTCAAACATGCTATAATCAATGAGTCCTTCCAAATATAGATCATATAGTGTTGTATAAATAATTTTATAGCCAATATTGATCTCATTAATGGAAATGTTATCATATTTAGACTCATCTAACAATAAATTAAACATTTTACCTTCATATATAATAGAACTCATAAGTACCAACCCACCCCCTTTGTCTGGTTTCATAATCCTTAAGTTGGGATTTTCTTTTAACCTCTTGAGTAATGAAAGTTCATTTAATGTAAGGTTAGGAGCAAATTGATTAATTTTAACTGTTTTTCTCAGTTCATTCTCTATAATGTTTTCAAAATTCTTTAATTGTGGGTGCATGGGGGGATTCCATGTACTTTTTTTCTTTAATTCCTTAGAATGATCAACTTCCCCCAAGATATCACCACAAATTAACTCAAGGTTCATTTTCCTCAAAAACATCTTGACATCAATAATCATTCTAGTGATATCACATTTTGTTATTGGTACGAAGTTGAGTCCCTTGGAAAACAGCTCAAAATAAATCTCATCAGTTTCAAGTTCTATATAGTTAAATATATTAAAATTCTTATATTTGGCACATGTGCAAATAACAGATGTATCACATGTATTTTCTACATTGATATCAATAGTATTGAAACTCATAAAAATCTCATTAATTGATGTTTCTAGGGGAACAGATCCTAGTATCTCCTGCCTCTTCCTCTCCCCCCTCCCCTCCATCCATTCCTCTGGTAATTCCCTTCTCTTTTATTTCTGATCCTTTCTGACCTCCGAAGGGGGGGGGGATTCTAAAGGGTCAAAAATATTGTGTAATAAGTCAGCTTGTCCCTCTACATTGTCATCAGTAATATCATGCCTGTATTTGTCATTGTGTAAATATCTCTCATTCTTATAGTTAAAAATAATTCTTGGTTTTGGGTATTGAATACCCTGTTCATATTCAAATGTGTCCCTCAAAATCTTTCTTTTATTCTTTTCTAAAATTCTCTCACATTTCATATCTATATCTTTTCTAAGATCTAAATATTTCTTTTTCTCTAAATCAACAGTAAATAAAAGGTCATTAGTAATCTTTCCATTTATAACATCAATTTGTTTCATTAAACATTCAATTTCATCTTCATTATTCTTAATAATACTTCTCAGGAGCTCAAAGCCCCATCCATCAAACATATTTAACAACTTGTCATAAAACTTTGTACCTTCTTTTACATTATTAGGGAATTTATAAATACGTAAACCCTTATACACTATGCATGAATAATCACATCTTAAAGGGGATGCCAAGACTGAAGATGTCTGGTATGTATGTATATATATATATATATATATATATATATATATATATATATATATATATATATATATATAAGAATGTATAGTACAACCAGTGAGTGGACAGTACGCAATCTAACCCTAACCATGCCATAACTCTACTAAAATCTATGTGGGAAAATAATCTGGTCTTTTCTACTCTCTGTTACATAACACAGCTTTTGCCCACACCACATTACCAACACTGTATTCTTCAATTTCTGTACTTACCTTAACCAACATCATCAAACTAATATCAACAGTATTCCTTGACCTACCCATAGCCTTTGAAGTTCTGTCCCATGCAAAACTTCTTAACAGAGACTGCTCCCTTGAACTAGACAGTCCATCCTTGTTATGTTTCTCCAGTTACTTATCTGACAAGCACCAGACAGACAAATTGACTACTGACATCTCTTCCTTCTTTCCTATCGCTGTAAGGGTTCCTCAAAGCTCCATCATATGACCATGCTTATTTAATATTTTCTTTAATGCCTACAAAAATCAACTTTTAAGGCTTTTATCATACAGTATGCAGGTAATTCTGCACTCATCTATTCTGCTAAAACTATTAAAGAAATTATAGAAATTATCAAAGGAATCCCTTCTCTCTGTAGAAGCTTGTTTCTCTAACTCTCAACTTCACCTGAAACCCCCCCAAACCCCAAACTTTTTCTCTTTACTCTTAAAACATTTGAAGAGAACAAACCCATCTTAAGTCTCTTCCAGTAACACCACAATTTAAATTGTTTCACACTCCCAACTGTTAGATATACTAATTAATCTCCATATAAAAGCGTTGTTGCCTCACAGCAAGAGGTTCTCCTGTTTGATTCTTGGCTGGAGTGCAGGGAGTGCCTTCTGTGTGGAGTCTGCATGTCCTCCCTGCGGTTGGGTGGGCGTTTGAAAGACATGCGTAAATGGGCGTGCCTTCGTTGAAGGTTGAACGTCGAGCTGCTGCCTCGGCATTTGTGAAAATCTACTGCCAATCATTAACGGACCGGAGTTCCGCTGTGGTGACCCCTAACCGGGAAAAGCCGAAAAACAACAACAACATAAAAGAAAAAGGCAAAAAAAAATCAAAGTTTGGTCGGTTCTACAGAACTAACCCATTTTAACTGAAGAAGCAAAAGTAGATGTACCCACATCAGACAGTGGATGTCCTGCTCAGAAGGGTTAGAAGTAGGTATGATGTGGCTATATGCACTTTTACATTTTCAGTTAAAAATGCAACTTTCGCTAACATCTGAGGCATCTTTGCCTAAGCTATGCTTCCCACTGTCAGAGATACTGAGGATGATAAATCACAGATTACCTTATCAGAGCCTGTATTGTTCATCAGTCCTGGGGATGCCAGTAGCCTCAGTACTTGACTCAACATGCTCATTTCAGGCATACTCATTACAAAAGGGACATAGATGTTGCCTCAGCGACAGGTCCATTACTTCAGTGTGTTAAAGGACAGACAGAATCTTGCTTGCCTTAGCAGATGATGTGCATAGGACATTAGTATCAGCACCTATTGTCTCATGTTTCCAGACAATCAAGATGGCAGCCTAAGTTTCCCACTAGAAACATGGTAGCTTAACATAAGTACCACAGAGTAATACTGCTTTAAGCAGCCACATGTGCAGATGTGCTGGGTGCCTGCATAATGCTATGCAGGTGTATGCATCATCTCTTAATGTCACCTGCTTTAAGGAGCGACATGTGCAGGTGTGCTGGATGTCTGCATAGTACTGTGCAGTTGTATGCATCAACTCTTAATGTCACCTGCTTTAAGGAGTGACATGTGCAGGTGTGCTGGGTGCCTGTATAGTGCTGTGCAGTTGTTTGCATCAGCTCTTAATGTCACTCATGTGTTTCAACAAAACATAGGGATTCATAGGGACATCTAGTACGTGGCCTCAGTTGTGGTCCAAACTAGTATTTAGTTGTGGCTTTGGTAGGTGATTCACTATTAGAATTATTCACTATAGACCTTTACTGGAAAGGCTCACCCAGACTGCTACAGTTTACTGTGAGGGAAAGGTTAGTTGTTTCTTGTATTACTTTATTGCCTTTTTCTATTTGTCATTTTTTTTCTTTACACTGTGTTTTACTTGTATTCTGCTTTTAACTGCATATTAAAACTTGAAAACTGACCACAGCTCTCTCTTGTGAGTCAGACAGAAATGTTTCCCATTCTCCCACCTGACCCATTTACTGTTGTGTTCTTAAACACCACCGCCTTTCTAGTTGCCTGCCCCTTATGTTAATTTGACCATATATCTCATTTCCTCTCTGCTTTTACTGGCTAGTGTGACTAAGCACAAAATTCATTTTGTGAAATCCCTCCCCTTCAACTACTTAAATTTATTGGCCATCCTACTGCATTCTGTAGTACCAGAATACAAAAGTGACAACCCCTTTTAATCTATCCTGCTGTTTTTAAAAATAGTGACTCTCCACTAAAACTTTTCAGACAGGTAAAACTTAAGTTATCTACTTTCACATCTAACTCCTCTAGTGCACACTGCAGTGTTTAGGATAAACCATTTTTTTCATCTTACCTTTAAGCATCTATTGCAAGACCACCAGTTATTGGAGAGCCCACATTCTCCCTGTCAGTAGTCATCTTGGGATTAGTACTTCTGTTTTCTCCTGGTGAGAGAAGGAGTGCAGTTACATTATTTCCTGGAGACTGCTGATCACCAGAAAGCTTAATAACTGCTTTATAGGTGACAGCTTGGAATCTGCTTATATTCTGATCCTGGTGAGAGTAGTGGCAGAGTGCATTGATTCCTGACTCTTTCTGGTTGGAGAGTGAGTGTCTGTGCTTTAAGTATCTGATTGGTCTGGTTGCTATTTGAGGCATCTACCAGGAAAAAGCTACAGGCCTGCAGACCCTTGCATCATCTGGGACAAGACTGTGGATCACCAAAAAGGCCGTGGCCTGCTTCTCTTCTTGGGATTGGTGCTAACATTTTGCTTCTGGTGAGAGAAGAAGCAAAGGAGCATTGTATCCCAACAGAGTAAAGTTGTGCTGAGTAAGCATTAGTAGTAGCCAGGCAGTAGCCATTCATGCAACTCCCCTCTTTTCATCATTCTTGACAAGCTAATTATTTTTCAGTAAGTACTGTTGCTTTCTTCCTAGCTTCAGAATATCTGCCTAAATTTTCAGGGTCTACATACTGGTTTCCCCTCAAGTGTTTTGCAGTGCTCTGTACAGCCTTAGACACCTTGAGTGACATTTTTCCTGTAAAAGGAATATATAAGGAAACAGCTCCAGTACTTAGTAATAATGACCATCCCTCCTGGCATGTCTAAAGGTCCGTTCCCTGTGCTTTCTGCTATTAATCTGGTGAACTTGGGCATTCTGAGGCAGGGTAGCAACTGCCTCATGTACACATACAACCCTCTCCTCTTACCTCCCAACACTCAGACTTGCGAGGGATGCACTTATATATTCTTACCAAAGGTCACATCCCTAGCTTATGGAAAGTCTCTCATATTATCCCCCTCCTTAAAGGTGGACACTCCACTGAACTCTCTAACTACCGCCCCATTGCCCTTCTTTCTCCTTTGGCTAAGATCATGGAGAAATGCATCCACATTCAATTACTTGACAACTTAATCCAAAATAACTTACTTTCCAGCTGTCAACATGGTTTCAGACCTTCACACAGCACTACCACTTCCATCCTTTCGTTTACTAATTGCATAAACAAAAACCGCAACCTTAATAACTTTTCCTCTGCACTATTTATTGACCTGTCTAAAGCATTTGATATGGTAAATCACCAGATTCTCATCAACATACTCAAATCCCTGTCATTAGATGCATCTTCCATAAAATGGTTCCAGTCCTACCTAGATAAAAGACAACAGGCTGTACTTTGGCACAAGACTCTATCTACCCTCCTACCCATTACCCTAGGTGTCCCTCAAGGGTCGATACTAGGACCACTCCTCTTCTCCATATTTATTAATGACCTTCATCTAGCCATCCCCCAAGCCACATGCATACAATATGCTGATGACTCCACACTTATATGCTCAGCCAAATCCACTTCTGAACTTCACTCTCTTACCCAGAAGGTATGTAACACAGTTGAACAATGGTTCACACAGCGTTGCCTTCTTTTGAACCCCAAAAAAAACTAAACTCCTCCTCTTCAATCCTACTCAGAAGTCCTCTCCTTTTGATTTCTTAAGTTACATCCACCAATGGTACCATTATATCACCAGACCCAACCACCAGACTACTGGGTATCACCATTGACAACAATCTGAACTTTGACATCCATATCACCAATACTATAAAAACTATCAACAAAAAACATGGCTCTCTCTATAGGATTAAACCCTTTCTTTCACCTTCAGCCAAAACGACTATAGCTCACACTCATCTAACCTCTACACCTCACCCATTTTAACTAAGCTATCTAAAAATAACCTCTGCAAATTGGAAATGTTCTACAATAACATTGCCAGATTTGCTACAGGCAACCCTTTTAGAACCCACCATTGCATTAATATAAAGCAGCTAGGATGGCTTGAACTACAAAACCTGATTAAATTCCACCATCTAACCATTGCCCATAAAACTCTTTATAAACCTTCCAGCACTCCTATTCTATCTACCCTCATCACCCCATATACAAATTTGAAGTCCTTACAGTCTTCACACAAACTTCTTGTACACACCTCTAAACCTAACAACAAGGCTGGCGATTCTCTCTTCTCCAATGCTGTCGGAAAAACCTAGAATCTTCTCCCCAGTGACCTTTCCTCACTTCCCTCTTTATCACTCTTCAAAAACAGACTGAAACTTTTCCTCAGAACACACTGGTTATGCCCCTGTTCTAAACCTGACTAGGTATCTATCTATCTGTTCAGACTTAGCTCTGTCTATCCCATACTACTCATGAACTGTTATACATTCCCTATTGACTATAAATACATCCTCCCTCTAAAGTTACACTATGTCCAACCTCTGTGGATACTTTTTATTGAGGGAATTCTTTATTTTAATACAATTAACCTGTCTTCTTTGTTTTATTTTTTTATTATGTATTGTACCTGTATGTTGTATTGTACATGCATTTTTGCACTGTTAGGATTTTTTTGTCCTCGCTGAATTTTCTGTTTTAACCTGGAATATGCATTGTATATAAGACGGTTGCTGCTATTCATTTTTTGTTGTTTTTCTTATTCTGTCTTGGAGCTTATCTCCCCGGGCATCTACTGAAAATGGACATGTATCCAGTTAGACTAGCCCGGTTAACAAATGTAAAATAAAATAAAATAAATAAAATAAAATATATCCAAATTGGAAGCCATTCACTCTCAAGCCAAGACCGGAATAGCTGGTCAATAGGAGAAGGTTAGTACCTGCACCACACCACATGCAACACATAGCCCTCCAGAATACCCACCATCACAGCTCTCACATAAAAACACAAACCACACACCCAACTTCACAGAGACACTCAGTAGAAATCTACCCAAACATCAGAGACCTCCAAAGCAGAAATGCACTCGACCACTACAACACAGCACAAACCACAAGACACATAGCTCACCTAAACAGTGTGCCCCTCAACCTAAGCCCCTAAGGCAAAACAGCTTGCCAAATACACTAATCATAGGTGACTCAGTAGTGAGGCACACTGATGTTCCACTCAATAGGTTGAATAAGGAGAAGGTAACAGTCAGCTGTCTATCAGGTGCCAGAATCTGACACATAACACACGCACTCAGGTCACTCCACAACACGTACAAGTATGGCTCTGTTATTGTCCATGTTGGTGTGAATGACCTGAGACACACCTCCCTGGACTACTTGAAAAGAGACATGGAGGAGCTCTCGGATTATGTGGCCCAGGCAGGTATGACCCAAGCCCTGAGTAGCATCCTACCATCACCCAGAATGATACTACAGTACAAGCAGAAAATGATTGACTTCAACAATTGGCTAACTTTCTGGTGTCATTCTATGGGGATCCATTATATGTCTGCTTGGGATGACAAGACTGACAGACCTTGACGCTTTGCCAGAGATGGCCTGCATCTGTCATCCCTGGGTTTCCAGATACTGGCTAAGGCTCCTGCCACCCCTATTAGTGCCTTTTTTAGATGATGTTCCAAAAATCAAATTACCACCATAACAGCTATAAATGCAATCTGAGGGTCATGCTGCTAAAAGCTAGAAATTTAAATCTCAAGATGCACTTGCTTGAAGCACTCCTCAAAATGGAGAACATTGACATTTGTACTGTAACAGTGACCTTGTTTAAAGCAGCAGAAAGTACCCCATGCGCTACCAGGCTATAACTTATTCCATACCTTTTGGATCCAAAACATGGACTGAAGCTCCAAAGGCAGTGGTGTCTCCATATTCATAAAGGATATGCACACCTCCAGACTAGTAGCCCAGCATAATGCATCTGAGATACTTCAGGTACAACTAACATTGAGTAAAATGGCAATTGAGATCATAGGCAGCTATAGGTCTCCAATCATGTCCCAAGAATCTCACTCCATGTTCCTAAGCACCCTGGAAACTATTAGGGTCCAACCCAAAACTCTCATACTAAGTGACTTCAACTACCCCTCCATCAACTGGGAAAACTACTCATGCACCGATACACTGGCTCTACACTTCTGGAATTCATCAATTCCAATGCCTGGACCAGCTCATTCTTACCTCCACTAGAGGAAGCAACATCCTTGACCTGGTTATTACTAACATGGGGAACTGTTGCTCTACAGCAATAGTCAATTCCTCCCTGGTTAGATCTGACCACAAACTAATCACCATGGAAATCCACATGTCACTCACACCTCCCGCAAAGGTAACCACCATGAAAAACTACTCCAAAGCTGACTTTGGGCTCCTAAAAGCAGAGGTGGCTAACTTCACAGCACCCATGTCAATGGAAAATAGATGCATGACTGCCGAATCATACAACAATGCACTGCACGAACATGCACATAAATGCATGGAACTAGCCATACCCAACAGAACCAAGACACTCTCCTCCAAAAAAAGAAAGCCAATCTGGTGGTCCCCTGCCATTAATAAACTCTACAACAGAAGGAAGAAACTGTTTCAGAAAAAGGTGAAGTCCCAAGAGTGGAAAAACTCCCTTATTAGCCTCAACAAAAAGGTGAGATCCCTCATCAAAACCTCTAAAGCCAGCTATGAAGACAGAATTGTGGCAGACACTAAAAACAACCACAAAGCCTTCTATAGTTATATCAAGAATCTCCAAGGCAATACCCAGGTTTGCTCTGAGTTACTGCACAATGGTACCTCCTATACTGAGCCAACAGATATTGCCAGCATACTGGCCGACAGATTCAGTGCCAACTTTAACCCTCCCCTCCCCTCCCAAAGGACCAATCACAATACTGGAGGAATGCCAGGCACCCAGCATTACTGCAGCACAGGTTAAAGCTGCATTGTCCAAGGCCAATAATACAACTTTCATTGGACCTGACAATATCCCTGGATGGTGTTCTACATGAGCTACAAAGTGAACTGGCACCACATCTGTGTGCCCTGTTCAATCACAGCCTCACCTCAGGCTTTTTCCCTACCGAATGGCACACTGCTACAGTCATCCCTCTTCATAAAGGGGGGGGTGACTACAGACCCTGAGAATTATCACCCCATTATCCTGATGAGTCTGATATGTAAGGGTATGGAGCACATCATCATGGACCTAATTAACAAGGATATAGGGAATCTCCAAACTCTAGATTCCACACAATTTGGTTTTGTGAAAGGTAGATCATGCCTGCTCAACCTGGTTGACTTCTTTGAGTCAGTCACCAGAGCTGTGGATGAGGGCAAAGTAGTTTATACAGCCTACCTTGATTTGGCCAAGGCCTTTGATACCATTCCCCACTCAGGAATTATTAATAAACTCACCAAACTAGGCATCAAACCCTATATCACTAGGTGGGTTGCAAATTGGCTCACAGAACCCACAGTGTGAAAGTAGTGGACTCCAAGTCAGACTGCTGACCAGTCACAAGTGGAGTCCCACAGGGATCGGTCCTGGGTCCTCTCCTGTTTGGCATGTACTTCTCAGAAGTCCAGGCCAACATGAAGGGATTCTGGCTGAACAAGTTCGCAGATGACTGCAAGCTGGGAGCCATTATTAACTCCCCAAGTGATGTAGACATCCTACAGAAAGGCCTCACTGAGACCAATGACTGGTGTTGAAACCATGGCCTTAAGCTTAATGCCAAAAAATGCGTTTTCACCCCCTTTGGGAAAAATTCAGTTCCCACTAATTACCACATCGATGGGAGCCACTGAACACTGAAGGCCTTATAAGAGATCTGGGGACACAGGTTGACAGCAACCTCTCCTTCGACCATCACATTGCCACTGTGGTCAGAAAGTCCTTCCATGTGGCACATCTCATTACCAAGGGTTTTGCATCCAGGAAGAAAGAGGTCATCATCTCTCTACTCTTCCCTCATTAGACCAATCATTGAGTTTAAGGCCCCATTTGGCATGTACCTCACTAGACACATGCAACAGCTGTAAAGGCCACAAAAGTACCTCAGAAGAGTATCCTAGGTCTTAAACACGTCCTACATGGACAGACTCAAAAATCTCCAGCTATTCTCTGTCTCATATCATCTACTAAGAGGCGATCTCTGCTTGACTTGACAAAACCATGCCTAACCCAGCTGTGTTAGAAATGCTACATCTAAAGAAATCCAAATCCCTCCACACCACATGCTCCAGAGACTTCACCCTCATTAACATAATCAACAGAACATGCTGGAGGGAGAGGTTCATAACCCAGAAACTGCCCATGCTCTGGAATAGACTTCCAAGCAGAGCACCTCACTGGCCCTCTTCAAGAGAAATCTTAATGAGTGGATGGAAAATAGAAAGTTCACCCCGGGGGTCAGTGCAGTGGCTCTACTTGAAAGAGGCACTGGGAAGTAATATCGGGTGGAATGATGCCAGGGCACTTCTATGGGATAGGCTTGTAAAGGCTCCAGGGCCATTAGCCTAGTGCACACCTGTGAACATATGAGATACACCAACCCATGCAAACAAATAAATCCACACCAACAGTGTTTGAGCAGCTTGAAGCACATTGTTGGCAGCAGTGAAACAGCATTTCAACATGAGATAGCCCAGAGGAGGCATGTAGTACTCTGCAATACTGTAGTGATCTATACTTCTCCAGATTCCTGTACTTGGGAGCTCTTGTCTGGGAAGACAGTATAAGTAAATGTACTGATCTGTACTACAGGTACCTGCAATTTGTACCTTTGTGTTAGGATTATAAAAATTCACCCCAGGGATCACTCCAGTGGCTCTACTCGACAGAGGCACTGGGAACTAAGGTCGGGTGGCACTATGCCAGGGTAATCCTATGGGCTTGGCTTGTAAAGACTCCAGGGCCATTAGCCTAGTACACACTTATATCGACAGTTGTAAACCTTTGCTATAGCTATTAGAAGACAGGCTACCTATCACTAAACTGTTCTGTTTGTCCTAAGCAGAAATTGTGTATGGGCACCTGCAGTGGTCTCCCAAAATGCAGTGCCTGTCTGCAGAGCTCACTAACGTTCTGTGACCTGTGACCCTCAGGTTCCTCAGCCATGCTATCTGTGAATCCCGACCTTCATCTACACATACCTGTGTGGCACTGCATGGCTGCTTCCCCAGATGTCTATCTTTTTTCTGTATGTTATATGAATATATTTAACGTACAGCAAATAAATATCTATTGATGAAAGTTGCTGCAGCTGTTGTAATGTATACAAGAAATTAAAAAAAAAATGTACATATCTACCATTAAAAGGGAAATAAAAAGTTTAACACCTCTAAGATGTTTAATTTAACCAGAATTAGTCAATGATATTTTCATAACTGGTTTATTTTAAAAAAAGGAGTTACCAATTTGATGGAGGGAAATCTATGCTGGGCAATACTGAATGACTTATTCTAAGAAGGCAAAATAATTGTAACCATACAGGCAAGAGTTAATAACCTGGAAATTTGTGATGAGGTAGTAGAAAAGTTATGAGAAATTCAAGTGTCATATTCACAGATACCATGTTAATGTAATATTTGCTTAAAATGTTGAATTATTTTAATCCACCTTGGCAAAATCCTAGGACAGACCCATCACATGTAATACTAAAACCCTCATTGACCATATCTAGGCCAGCAGTTTGTTCACAGTCGGCGAACCCATAAATTTTCCATATGTCCTATGTGTTATTTTTGTTCAACCATTCTCTGTGTTTTTTTTTTTTCGTGTGTGTGCTGTACATTTTCCCCAAGAATTGTTAGATACCTATATTGATAAGATAAGTCCATTTTTTGACTTAGTTGCAGACCAGAATTCATGAATGTCTAAAAGTTTTTCTAAGCCTGTCTGTGTGACATGCAGCAATGAGTAAGCTGTTTGCAAAGGGCACACCCGGTAACATAACAAGGGTTTCCAGGTGAGTATGCTTATGCGCAAATAAAGAGGGGCTACTGCTGCCAGAGGTGTAGGGTGTTCAGACCATGGCTGACCTACCATGGAGTATTTGAAATAAAAATACCCAGGGAACTAATCTAAGAGGGTGGCGAAAGCCAACACATTCTGGCTATGCTTATAAATGCCTTCGGGCAGCTAGCCTAGTACCTACCTATGAACCTAATACAAGGTGGGCAGGGATACCATAGAACAAATAGTGAAATTATGCCACCCTCACCTGAGGTGCCATGGGAGTCATAGAGAACCCATCGCAGTGTAAAGTAAGGTATGTGTAGCATTACACATACTTGCTACAGGGACTTTTCTGAGACACACAGGGGACATGGTGGTGGTGTCTCAGGTTTCTACCTCAAAAATACTTCACCATTTAAACAATGCAATGCTGCAATATGTGAGGGAGAATATTTGGTTTTCACGTACTCCAGAGGAGAGAGCCACCAGCATGCAAAATCTCTGTGCCATAGCACATTCTTCTGACAATCTGGGGGGCAAGACTACATCCACATTGAAATAAAAGCTCCATCTGATAAACTAGAAAGGAGGAATAAGAAAAACGGCTCAGGAAAAATGCCAGCATCCACAAACAAGTATTTAATAAAATCAATGTCCTTTAAAAACAACGTTGTGATGGAAAAAAGTCCAAAATAAGCCAAAAAACAAGAATCAACAAATCCAAGTGTAAAGCGCTTTTCGTCTGTTAATATAAACAGACTTCTTCAGACAAATGTACTCTGTAAGTCAAAGGGAATTTAAATGCAGCACAAGTAGTCACATGACAGATGTTACTTAAAGTTAACTCTTTCACAGTCAGAGCAGTGCTGACTTGCTTTTCACCTTTTTAAAGAGAAAGACAATATGCAAAAGTCAAGAAAACCTAACAACAAGTAATTTGAGTTAAACACAGTGGTTCCATGTGTTTCATGCATTGCATTCTAGTTATTTTACACTCTACTTCTCAAAAGCGAGAAGTGTATATGTGTATTACTACAAACCAGGATGTTATATCAATGAGCATTAACATATAAAAACATGCAAATGCTAATGCTGAATGTGTTGTCAGTGCCTGTATGTGAAGTACTGAACAGGGCTACAGTTATGTCCCAGATGTATAATAAGTCTAAATGTTAAAAGGGTGACCATATGTGTAATGCTATCGCACTACCCCCCCCCCCAAACAACAACAATGTATTGAACCGTATGTACGGTGTGTATTTAATAACCTGTCCTGTCAGAACAGGGTTAGACACTTATTAAAATAATGTCGTTAAATACTAAACAAACTATCTTAAAATGTACTAAAACACAACAAGTAATAGACACCTATCTTCTGGTTGGTCAAATGCAAAATATGCGCATTGGAGGACTGTGTACATTGAGTGCAAAATTGTACACCCAACGTAACCTATTCTTAAGTTTAAGTTTACAGGCGAGCAAATAAACTTCGTTCAATCCTGGTGGGTGGCATGCATCCAAACGTAACTGCCATAAAAGTTCTATCTTTTCTAAATTTAGTGAACTGGAGCCACCACTAAGCATAGTATGGATTAAATTGTCCTGATCTTGTATTTGCTCAATAACTTTAAATTTAAACGAGTGGTTGGGTTTTTCCATACAGTGCTTTGCTAGTGCATTCTCTTGTTTGTGTCTACTAATTGCATGTGTGATCGTAGATCCTGTCACGAAGCCTTCTGTCGGTTTTCCCGACATAGAAGGCTGGGCATAGTTGACATAAAGCCAGGTAGACTACACCTTTAGAGTTACAGTTGAATTTGTTTCTCAAAACATAATTTCTATCTCTGATAACAAACTTGCTGCCTATGTCTATATACTTACAATAATTACACATATTACAACGGAACGTACCTGCTGTTCTGCATGTGTTGTTGTGTCGACCTTCTATGATGTTTTTTATATTTTTACCACACCTGTAAGTGACAGCCTGTGATGGTCCTAACTTTTGGTTGATGTCTCTATCAGTTGTGAGCAAGTGCCAATTTCTTTTCAATATGTCCATCACTTCTCTTGCTCTTATATTGAAAGTGAAAACAAACCTGATGTTTCCATTGGTTGTTTGTGTTTAACTTCTACTCTCAAGTGTGTTATAGTTAAAGGTGTTTGTGTGGTTAGTCTGTTCAGCGACAGTTGTGTCAAGATCTAGATTTGACTCCCTTGGTGCTAGTAAGATGTCCTTGTTCAAAATTGGTTTGTATATTCCTTTTTCTCTTTTAACTTGGACCTTCATTATTATGTTGCTGATTAATTCAGCGGGGTAACCCCTGTGTGAAAACATATCATACAGGTTTTCACATTCCACTAAAAAATCATTTTGCATGGTGGTCATTCTGGCAGCCCATACAACTTGTCCTTTAATAACGGACTTTTTCTGGTACAAAGGGTGGGAACTGTTGAAATGCAAGAGTGAGTTAGCGTTTGTACTCTTTCTATAAATTTTAGCTGCATAATGTTGACCCAATATGTCTTTTGATAAGAGTACATCAAGATAACTAATACTCAACTCTTGGTAAACACTGGTGAATTTTAAAAAATCAGTAGTGTTGTTAAAATATTCAACCAGTTCTTTTGCTAAAGTACTGCCACCTGAAATTATAATGAAAATATCATCCAAGTACCAAGTATAAAAGGAAATACTATTCTTCAAATTTGTGTTTTCAAGAACAAATTTATGTTCCCAATGGGCCATAACTAAGTTGGCAAAACTGCCTCCACATGGGGAGCCCATAGCTACCCAAATTTTTTGTAAGTAAATGTTGTTGTTAAAAGCAAAGAAATTGTATTCCAAAACTATACCCAAAAGTTGTTCAATCAATCTTTGCTCAGAATCACTTGCTCCTCTTAAACTGATGAATTCAACTACCCACTCAATACCTGTGTTGTGGGGAATAGATGTGTAAAGATCACAAACGTCAATAGTTATAAAATTATTTTCATCATTATATTCAAGGGTGTTGATTTGTTCGAGGAATGACCATTAATCTTTGCAAATTTGTTTTTCTTTACTTATGTACATTTTCAGTATGGAATCAATCACCTTAGCACAGGGGTATGTGATAGATTGATAAGCGTCTACCAGTGCTCTCATAGGTGGGTCATTGAGGTCTTTGTGAATTTTGGGCAACCCAAATAAGGAGGGTAGTCGGGGTGACGGCAAGTTTAAATAGTTGTTGGTATGGATATCAGTCAGTGAGTCAATAAATAAGTCATTAATAAACATTTTTATTCTATTTTGTGCTATGTTTAACTCATTTAAACTCACTTCTTGGTAAGCCTCACCTTCAAGAAGTTTTGTCATTTTATCAATGTATTGACTCCCTTCCATTACTACTAACCCACCACCTTTATCTGGTTTCATTATACGGATGGTTTGGTTTTTAAATTGTATTAACTTCAATTTGTCCTCTATGGAGACATTATGATGGTCAGTAGAACAAACATTCTTACTAAACTATTTCCTTATTTCTATTTCACACATGTGGTCAAAAAGGTGAATGAGTGGATGTGTAGGTGGATTATATGTGCTTGCTAACCTGAAGGCATACCTATCAGGTGTCCCATCACCTAGTAAAGCTGTTAGATTGAGCTTTCTAATGTAAAGTTTAAAATCTAACAGAGTTTCAACCACATCACCCTTATTAGATGGAACAAAGTTAAGTCCATTTACAAGTAATTCAACCAAACTGTTGTCCATGGTAAACTCAGTGTAGTTGTAAATATTAAAGTCTCCTTTTGCGTTGGTAACAAGATTGTAGTTGGTGATATTATTGTCTGGTTTGTCTACCTCAACACCAGGGAGGAACCCCATTACCTCTTCCTGTTGCTCACAGCTCGAGTGTTGTAAAATTTCCTCTGGTTCGCACCACGTCTATTGCGACTCCTCGCTGTCTGCCCTTGAAAGTTTTTTGACTTATGGTTACTAGAAGCACCCTCTGTTTCTATGTTCCCAGACCTGTCCCTGTTTGTCATGGGTGCAACATGGCTTGTCCCTGGTCTTGGTGATGTCAAAACATTGTTGTCCATATCAGGGTCGCTGGTACCATAATCAGGTAGAGTGTCACTGGTGTTAATCATAAAGTTGTTACGGGACTGGAGGGAGGTGGTTTCGGGTAGGCTGTATCCTCCTCATAGTCCTTTAAATCTCTTCTGAGTTTTCTAAGTTTCGTTTCTTTCATTCTATCAATTTGTTGGGAAATACTGGTAAAAATTCGTTGGTAGTCATACTGTTATCTGTCAAACACCGTGTCCTTTTTAATGTCATTTCCCAATACATTTACTTCCTCAGTGAGGTGTTTAATTTGTATTGAATATTGTTTGCACATAATCTTTAGCAGTTCTAAACCTTGAGTGTTGAACAACTGAATAATGTCTTTAAAAAACTCAGAACCTGGTTCTAGATCTGTGGGGTATTGCCAAGTGCGGAGGCCTTTAGGGGCAATGTTTTCTTTTATACAGGATTCAAAATATTGCAATTCAAGTTGCAGTTTTTTAATTTTAAGTAGGTTAGTGTCAAAAAGTTTAAGTTTAAAGGAAATACTCACATTACTTCCAGCTGGGTTTCCTGTAGTTGCATTTCTGCTCTGAGAGTTTAAACTTGGTTGCTCATTCAACCAAGTGCTTAGATCATAGGATTCAATAAGCCCCAAAGTAATGGTGCTTTCTGTAGTAATATCCCGGTTATTGCTGTTGCCCATGTTGTTGTAAGCAGTCACTTTGTGGTTTCCATTTTCATTCCCTGGAGCTTGGTTAATTAGAAAATTTGATGAGTTGGTTCCATTTGCTCCCTCTGGAGTGCTGGATAAAACCGTTTGTGTTTGTGTAGTACTTGGTTGAGATAAACACTCAACTCTGGCTGTTAGGTTCTCCAAACGTTGATTCATTGCCTCCAGCAATAATGTTAAGTTGCCTCTTCCATCTATTTCTGAACCTGAGAGGTTAAGAACGTTGTCACTATTTCCCGTAGCCATGAACAAACAAGTCAACCACCAAGAACAAAAAACTGATGTGAAAAATAAGAAAAACGGCTCAGGAAAAATGCCAGCATCCACAAACAAGTATTTAATAAAATCAAGATCCTTAAAAAAACAATGTTGTTTTGGAAAAAAGTCCAAAATAAGACAAAAAACAAGAATCAACAAATCCAAGTGTAAAGCGCTTTTCCTCTGTTAATATAAACAGACTTCTTCAGACAAATGCACTCTGTAAGTCAAAGGGAATTTAAATGCAGCACAAGTAGTCACATGACAGATGTTACTTAAAGTTAACTCTTTCACAGTCAGAGCAGTGCTGACTTGCTTTTCACCTTTTAAAGAGAAAGGCAATATGCAAAAATCAAGAAAACCTAACAACAAGTAATTTGAGTTAAACACAGTGGTTCCATGTGTTTCATGCATTGCATTCTAGTTATTTTACACTCTACTTCTCAAAAGCGAGAAGTGTATATGTGTATTACTACAAACCAGGATGTTATATCAATGAGCATTAACATATAAAAACATACAAATACTAATGCTGAATGTGTTGTCAGGGCCTATATGTGAAGTACTGAACAGGGCTACAGTTATGTCCCAGATGTATAATAAGTCTAAATGTTAAAAGGGTGACCATATGTGTAACGCTATCGCACTACCCCCCCCAAACAACAATGTATTAAACCGTATGTACGGTGTGTATTTAATAACCTGTCCTGTCAGAACAGGGTTAGACACTTATTAAAATAATGTCATTAAATACTAAACAAACTATCTTAAAATGTACTAAAACACAACAAGTAATAGACACCTATCTTCTGGTTGGTCAAATGCAAAATATGCGCATGTACACCCAACGTAACCAATTCTTAAGTTTAAGTTTACAGGCGAGCGAATAAACTTCGTTCAATCCTGGTGAGCGACATGCATCCAAATGTAACTGCCATAAAAGTTCTAGCTTTTCTAAATTTAGTGAACTGGAGCCACCTCTAAGCATAGTATGGATTAAATTGTCCTGATCTTGTATTTACTCAATAACTTTAAATTTAAAAGAGTGGTTGGGTTTTTCCATACAGTGCTTTGCTAGGGCATTGTCTTGTTTGTGTCTACTGATTGCATATGTGTGATCGGTGATCCTGTCACGAAGCCTTCTGTTGGTTTTCCCAACATAGAAGGCTGGGCATAGTTGACATAAAGCCAGGAAGACTACACCTTTAGAGTTACAGTTGAATTTGTTTCTCAAAACATAATTTCTATCTCTGATAACAAACTTGCTGCCTATGTCTATATACTTACAATAATTACACATCTCACAATGGAACATACCTGCTGTTCTGCATGAGCTGTTGTGTCGACCTTCTATGATGTTTTTTATATTTTTACCACACCTGTAAGTGACAACCGGTGATGGTCCTAACTTTTGGTTGATGTCTCTATCAGTTGTGAGAAAGTGCCAATTTCTTTTCAATATGTCCACCACTTCTCTTGCTCTTATATTGAAAGTGAAAACAAACCTGATGTTTCCATTGGTTGTTTGTGTTGAACTTTTACTCTCAAGTGTGTTATAGTTAAAGGTGTTTGTGTGGTTAGTCTGTTCAGCGACAGTTGTGTCAAGATCTAGATTTCACTCCCTTGGTGCTAGTAAGATGTCCTTGTTCAAAATTGGTTTGTATATTCCTTTTTCTCTTTTAACTTGGACTTCCATTATTATTTTGTTGATTAATTCAGCGGGGTAACCCCTGTGTGAAAAACATATCATACAGGTTTTCACATTCCACTAAAAAATCATTTTGCATGGTGGTCATCCTTTAATATCGGACTTTTTCTGGTGCAAAGGGTGGGAACTGTTGAAATGCATTAGTGAGTTAGAGTTTGTACTCTTTCTATAAATTTTAGCTGCATAGTGTTGACCCAATATGTCTTTTGATAAGAGTACATCAAGATAACTAATACTCAACTCTTGGTAAACACTGGTGAATTTTAAAAAATCAGTAGTGTTGTTAAAATATTCAACCAGTTCTTTTGCTAAAGTACTGCCACCCGAAATTATAATGAAAATATTGTCCAAGTACCAGGTATAAAAGGAAATACTATTCTTCAAATTTGTGTTTTCAAGAACAAATTTATGTTCCCAATGGGCCATAACTAAGTTGGCAAAACTGCCTCCACATGGGGAACCCATAGCTACCCCAATTTTTTGTAAGTAAATGTTGTTGTTAAAAGCAAAGAAATTGTATTCCAAAACTATACCCAAAAGTTCTTCAATCAATCTTTGCTCAGAGTCAATTGCTCCTCTTAAACTGATGAATTCAACTGCCCACTCAATACCTGTGTCATGGGGAATAGATGTGTAAAGATCACAAACATCAATATTTAAAAAATTCTTTTCATCATTATATTCAAGGGTGTTGATTTGTTCAATGAATGACCATGAATCTTTGCAAATTTGTTTTTCTTTACTTACATACATTTTCAGTATGTAATCAATCACCTTAGCACAGGGGTATGTGATAGATTGACGAGCGTCTACCAGTGCTCTCATAGGGGGGGTCATTGAGGTCTTTGTGAATTTTTTTTGAATACTATCACCAACTACAAACTTGTTACCAATGCAAAAGGAGACTTTAATATTTACAACTACACTGAGTTTACCATGGACAACAGTTTGGTTATATTACTTGCAAATGGACTTAGCTTTGTTCCATCTAATAAGGGTGATGTGGTTGAAACTCTGTTAGATTTTAAACTTACATTAGAAAGCTCAATCTAACAGCTTTACTAGGTGATGGGACACCTGATAGGTATGCCTTCAGGTTAGCAAGCACCTATAATCCATCTACACATCCACTCATTCACCTTTTTGACCACATGTGTGAAATAGAAATAAGGAAATAGTTTAGTAAGAATGTTTATTCTACTGACCATCATAATGTCTCCACAGAGGACAAATTGAAGTTAATACAATTTAAAAACCTACCCATCCGTATAATGAAATCAGATGAAGGTGGTAGGTTAGTAGTAATGGAAGGGAGTCAATACATTGATAAAATGACAAAACTTCTTGAAGGTGAGGCTTACCAAGAAGTGAGTTTAAATGAGTTAAACATAGCACAAAATAGAATAAAAATGTTTATTTATGACTTATTTATCGACTCACTGACTGATATACATACCAACAACTATTTAAACTTGCCATCACCCCGACTACCCTCCTTATTTGGGTTGCCCAAAATTCACAAAGACCTCAATGACCCCCTTATGAGAGCACTGGTAGACGCTCGTCAATCTATCACATACCCCTGTGCCAAGGTGATTGATTCCATACTGAAAATGTACGTTAAGAAGAAGAAAAATAAATTTGCAAAGATTCATGATCATTCCTCAAACAAATCAACACCCTTGAATATAATGATGAAAATAATTTTTTAAATATTGACGTTTGTGATCTTTACACGTCTATTCCCCATGACACAGGTATCGAGTGGGTAGTTGAATTCATCAGTTTAAGAGGAGCAAGTGACTCTGAGCAAAGATTGATTGAAAAACTTTTGGGTTTAGTTTTGGAATACAATTTCTTTGCTTTTAACAACAACATTTACTTACAAAAAATTGGGGTAGCTATGGGCTCCCCATGTGGAGGCAGTTTTGCCAACTTAGTTATGGCCCATTGGGAACATATATTTGTTCTTGAAAACACAAATTTGAAGAATAGTATTTCCTTTTATACCTGGTACTTGGACAATATTTTCATTATAATTTCAGGTGGCAGTACTTTAGCAAAAGAACTGGTTGAATATTTTAACAACACTACTGATTTTTTAAAATTCACCAGTGTTTACCAAGAGTTGAGTATTAGTTATCTTGATGTACTCTTATCAAAAGACATATTGGGTCAACATTATGCAGCTAAAATTTATAGAAAGAGTACAAACGCTAACTCACTCTTGCATTTCAACAGTTCCCACCCTTTGCACCTGAAAAAGTCCGTTATTAAAGGACAAGTTGGACGGGCTGCCACAATGACCACCATGCAAAATGATTTTTTAGTGGAATGTGAAAACCTGTATGATATGTTTTCACACAGGGGTTACCCCGCTGAATTAATCAACAACATAATAATGAAGGTCCAAGTTAAAAGAGAAAAAGGAATATACAAACCAATTTTGAACAAGGACATCTTACTAGCACCAAGGGAGTCAAATCTAGATCTTGACACAACTGTCGCTGAACAGACTAACCACACAAACACCTTTAACTATAACACACTTGAGAGTAGAAGTTCAACACAAACAACCAATGGAAACATCAGGTTTGTTTTCACTTTCAATATAAGAGCAAGAGAAGTGGTGGACATATTGAAAATAAATTGGCACTTGCTCACAACTGATAGAGACATCACCCAAAAGTTAGGACCATCACCGGTTGTCACTTACAGGCATGGTAAAAATATAAAAAACATCATAGAAGGTCGACACAACAACTCACGCAGAACAGCAGGTATGTTCCGTTGTGAGATGTGTAATTATTGTAAGTAAATCGACATAGGCAGCAAGCTTGTTATCAGAGACAGAAATTATGTTTTGAGAAACAAATTCAACTGTTACTCTAAAGGTGTAGTCTACCTGGCTTTATGTTAACTATGCCCAGCCTTCTATGTTGGGATAACTGACAGAAGGCTTCGTGACAGGATCTACGATCACACATATGCAATCAGTAGATACAAACAAGAGAATGCACTAGCAAAGCACTGTATGGAAAAACCCAACCACACGTTTAAATTTAAAGTTATTGAGCAAATACACGATAAGGACAATTTAATCCATATTATGCTTAGAGGTGGCTCCAGTTCACTAAATTTAGAAAAGATAGAACTTTTATGGCAGTTACGTTTGGATGCATGTCGCCCACTAGGATTGAATGAAGTTTATTCGCTCGCTTGTATACTTAAACTTAAGAATTGGTTATGTTAGGTGTACAGTTTTGCACTCAATGTACACAGTCCTCCAATGCACATATTTTACATTTGACCAACCAGAAGATAGGTGCCTATTACTTGTTGTGTTTTAGTACATTTTAAGGTAGTTTGTTTAGTATTTAGTGACATTGTTTTAATAAGTGTCTAACCCTGTTCTGACAGGACAGGTTATTAAATACACACCGTACATATGGTTTAATACATTGTTGTTGTTTGGGGGGGGGTGTAGTGCGATAGCGTTACATGTATGGGCACCCTTAGACTTATTATACATCTGGGACATAACTGTAGCCCTGTTCAGTACTTCACATACAGGCACTGACAACACATTCAGCATTAGCATTTGTATGTTTTTATATGTTAATGCTCATTGATATAACATCCTGGTTTGTAGTAATACACATATACACTTCTCGCTTTTGAGAAGTAGAGTGTAAAATAACTAGAATGCAATGCATGAAACACATGGAACCACTGTGTTTAACTCAAATTACTTGTTGTTAGGTTTTCTTGATTTTTGCATATTGTCTTTCTCTTTAAAAGGTGAAAAGCAAGTCAGCACTGCTCTGACTCTGAAAGAGTTAACTTTAAGTAACATCTGTCATGTGACTACTTGTGCTGCATTTAAATTTCCTTTGACTTACAGAGTGCATTTGTCTGAAGAAGTCTGTTTATATTAACAGAGGAAAAGCGCTTTACACTTGGATTTGTTGATTCTTGTTTTTTGTCTTATTTTGGACTTTTTTCCAGCACAACATTGTTTTTTAAAGGACCTTGATTTTATTAAATACTTGTTTGTGGATGCTGGCATTTTTCCTGAGCCATTTTTCTTGTTTTTCACATCAGTTTTTTGTTCTTGGTGGTTGACTTGTTTGTTCATGGCTACGGGAAATAGTGACAACGTTCTTAACCTCTCAGGTTCAGAAATAGACGGAAGAGGCAACTTATTATTGCTGGAGGCAATGAATCAACGTTTGGAGAACCTAACAGCCAGAGTTGAGTGTTTATCTCAACCAAGTACTACACAAACACAAACGGTTTTATCCAGTACTCCAGAGGGAGCAAATGGAACCAACTCATCAAATATTCTAATTAACCAAGCTCCAGGGAATGAAAATGGAAACCACAAAGTGACTGCTTACAACAACATAGGCAACAACAATAACCGGGATATTACTACAGAAAGCACCATTACTTTGGGGCTTATTGAGTCCTATGATCTAAGCACTTGGTTGAATGAGCAACCAAGTTTAAACTCTCAGAGCAGAAATGCAACTACAGGAAACCCGGCTGGAAGTAATGTGAGTATTTCCTTTAAACTTAAACTTTTTGACACTAAGCTACTTAAAATTAAAAAACTGCAACTTGAATTGCAATATTTTGAAACCTGTATAAAAGAGAACATTGTCCCTAAAGGCCTCCGCACTTGGAAATGCCCCACAGGTCTAGAACCAGGTTCTGAGTTTTTTAAAGACATTATTCAGTTGTTCAACACTCAAGGTTTAGAACTGCTAAAGATTATGTGCAAACACTATTCAATACAAATTAAACACCTCACTGAGAAAGTAAATGTATTGGAAAAGGACATTAAAAAGGACACAGTGTTTGACAGATACCAGTATGACTACCAACGAATTTTTACCAGTATTTCCCAACAAATTGATAGAATGAAAGAAACTAAATTTAGAAAACTCAGAAGAGATTTAAAGGACTATGAGAAGGGTACAGCCTACCCAAAACCACCTCCCTCCCAGTCGCGTAACAACTTTATGAGTATCACCAATGACACTCTACCTGATTATGGTACCAATGACCCTGATATGGACAACAATGTTTTGACATCACCAAGACCAGGGACAAGCCATGTTGCACCCATGACGAACAGGGACAGGTCTGAGAACATTGAAACAGAGGGCGCTTCTAGTAACCATCAGTCAAAAAACTTTCAAGGGTGGACAGCGAGGCGTCGCAACAGACATGGTGCGAACCAGCGGAAATTTTACAACACTCAAGCTGCAAGCAACAGGAGGAGGTAATGGGGTACCTCCCTGATGTTGAGGTAGACAAACCGGACAATACTATCACCAACTACAAACTTGTTACCAACGCAAAATTAAACTTTAATATTTACAACTACACTGAGTTTACCATGGACAACAGTTTGGTTGAATTACTTGCAAATGGACTTAACTTTGTTCCATCTAATAAGGGTGATGTGGTTGAAACTCTGTTAGATTTTAAACTTTACATTAGAAAGCTCAATCTAACAGCTTTACTAGGTGATGGGACACTTGATAGGTATGCCTTCAGGTTAGCAAGCACCTATAATCCACCTACACATTCCACTCATTCACCTTTTTGACCACATGTGTGAAATAGAAATAAGGAAATTGTTTAGTAAGAATGTTTGTTTTACTGACCATCATAATGTCTCCACAGAGGACAAATTGAAGTTAATACAATTTAAAAACCTACCCATCCATATAATGAAACCAGATAAAGGTGGTGGGTTAGTAGTAATGGAAGGGAGTCAATACATTGATAAAATGACAAAACTTCTTGAAGGTGAGGCTTACCAAGAAGTGAGTTTAAATGAGTTAAACATGGCACAAAATAGAATAAAAATGTTTATTTATGACTTATTTATCGACTCACTGACTGATATACATACCAACAACTATTTAAACTTGCCATCACCCCGACTACCCTCCTTATTTGGGTTGCCCTAAATTCACAGAGACCTCAATGACCTCCCTATGAGAGCACTGGTAGATGCTCGTCAATCTATCACATACCCCTGTGCTAAGGTGATTGATTCCATACTGAAAATGTAATAAGTAAAGAAAAACAAATTTTCAAAGATTCCTGGTCATTCCTCGAACAAATCAACACCCTTTAATATAATGATGAAAATAATTTTTTAACTATTGAAGTTTGTAATCTTTACACGTCTATTCCCCACGACACATGTATCGAGTGGGTAGTTGAATTCATCAGTTTAAGAGGAGCAAGTGACTCTGAGCAAAGATTGATTGAACAACTTTTGGGTATAGTTTTGGAATACAATTTCTTTGCTTTTAACAACATTTACTTACAAAAAATTGGGATAGCTATGGGCTCCCCATGTGGAGGCAGTTTTGCCAACTTAGTTATGGCCCATTGGGAACATAAATTTGTTCTTGAAAACACAAATTTGAAGAATAGCATTTCCTTTTATACTTGGTACTTGAACGACATTTTCATTATAATTTCAGGTGGCAGTACTTTAGCAAAAGAACTGGTTGAATATTTTAACAACACTACTGATTTTTTAAAATTCACCAGTGTTTACCAAGAGTTGAGTATTAGTTATCTTGATGTACTCTTATCAAAAGACATATTGGGTCAACATTATGCAGCTAAAATTTATAGAAAGAGTACAAACGCTAACTCACTCTTGCATTTCAACAGTTCCCACCCTTTGCACCTGAAAATGTCCGTTATTAAAGGACAAGTTGTACGGGCTGCCAGAATGACCACCATGCAAAATGATTTTTAGTGGAATGTGAAAACCTGTATGATATGTTTTCACACAGGGGTTACCCCGCTGAATTAATCAACAACATAATAATGAAGGTCCAAGTTAAAAAAGAAAAAGGAATATACAAACCAATTTTGAACAAGGACATCTTACTAGCACCAAGGGAGTCAAATCTAGATCTTGACACAACTGTCGCTGAACAGACTAACCACACAAACACCTTTAACTATAACACACTTGAGAGTAGAAGTTCACCACAAACAACCAATGGAAACATCAGGTTTGTTTTCACTTTCAATATAAGAGCAAGAGAAGTGGTGGACATATTGAAAATAAATTGGCACTTGCTCACAACTGATAGAGACATCACCCAAAAGTTAGGACCATCACCGGTTGTCACTTACAGGCATGGTAAAAATATAAAAAACATCATAGAAGGTCGACACAACAACTCACGCAGAACAGCAGGTATGTTCCGTTGTGAGATGTGTAATTATTGTAAGTAAATCGACATAGGCAGCAAGTTTTTTATCAGAGATAGAAATTATGTTTTGAGAAACAAATTCAACTGTTACTCTAAAGGTGCAGTCTACCCGGCTTTATGTCAGCTATGCCCAGCCTTCTATGTCGGGAAAACTGACAGAAGGCTTCGTGACAGGATCTACGATCACACATATGCAATCAATAGACACAAACAAGAGAATGCACTAGCAAAACACTTTATGGAAAAACCCAACCACTTGTTTAAATTTAAAGTTATTGAGCAAATACAAGATCAGGACAATTTAATCCATACTATGCTTAGAGGTGGCTCCAGTTCACTAAATTTAGAAAAGATAGAACTTTTATGGCAGTTACGTTTGGATGCATGTCGCCCACCAGGATTGAACGAAGTTTATTCGCTCGCCTGTATACTTAAACTTAAGAATTGGTTATGTTAGGTGTACAATTTTGCACTCAATGTACACAGTCCTGCAATGCGCATATTTTGCATTTGACCAACCAGAAGATAGGTGTCTATTACTTGTTGTGTTTTAGTACATTTTAAGGTAGTTTGTTTAGTATTTAATGACATTGTTTTAATAAGTGTCTAACCCTGTTCTGACAAGACAGGTTATTAAATACACACCGTACATACGGTTTAATACATTGTTGTTGTTTGGTGGGGGGGGGGGTAGTGCGATAGCGTTACACGTATGGGCACCCTTTTAATATTTAGACTTATTATACATCTGGGACATAACTGTAGCCCTGTTCAGTACTTCACATACAGGCACTGACAACACATTCAGCATTAGCATTTGTATGTTTTTATATGTTAATGCTCATTGATATAACATCCTGGTTTGTAGTAATACACATATACACTTCTCGCTTTTGAGAAGTAGAGTGTAAAATAACTAGAATGCAATGCATGAAACACATGGAACCACTGTGTTTAACTCAAATTACTTGTTGTTAGGTTTTCTTGATTTTTGCATATTGTCTTTCTCTTTAAAAGGTGAAAAGCAAGTCAGCACTGCTCTGACTCTGAAAGAGTTAACTTTAAGTAACATCTGTCATGTGACTACTTGTGCTGCATTTAAATTCCCTTTGACTTACAGAGTGCATTTGTCTGAGGAAGTCTGTTTATATTAACAGACGGAAAGCGCTTTACACTTGGATTTGTTGATTCTTGTTTTTTGGCTTATTTTGGACTTTTTTCCAGCACAACATTGTTTTTTAAAGGACCTTGATTTTATTAAATACTTGTTTGTGGATGCTGGCATTTTTCCTGAGCTGTTTTTCTTGTTTTTCACATCAGTTTTTTGTTCTTGGTGGGAAACTAGAAAAGAGATACACAAACGGAAAAACCCATCTCTCTATCAACTGTCAGGTTGTCTGTAATGCACAAGGCATAATCTATGATGTGAGTGCAAGTAACCCTGGCAGTTTCCATTCCTCTCAAATATGGCACACCTGTAAGCTGTACCTATGGTCTTAAAGTAGAGACTTTCAACAGGGGCATCTAATGTGGGGGTGCAGGACATGTATTGGAACCAATGATCGTGACTCCCATGAAAAACCTACACTCCCAATAACTCCGCTCCCCCTGCAATGTCTTAGTAATGGGTACTAACCATAATTCTGTCCCTTACCCAACCCTAACCCTTCAGCTTACCATTAAAAAACTTCCCATAACACTGCCACTACTCAAGACACACACAAAACAACACAACCTTTATCCCCTTGCCTAAACCTAACCCTACACCTTATCATTTAAAAACTTTCCATAACACTGCTGCTACACAAGACACACTCAAAACAACATGACCTTTATCCCCTTACCTAACCCTAACCCTGACTCTAACACTAAAATACACCCTTGAACACAAATATACAAAGCCTATACCCTCAGCTATCCCTGACCCCAAACAAAAAACACACACACACACACACACACACACACACACACACACACACACACACACACACACACACACACATGCTCTCACCACCTTCAATCCACTCACCTTTCTTGAAGCAACATTTTGGCAGTTCTGCTATCCCTATTTTCGATAAAAAGCACCACCCCTAGCACTCATCGATCAAAAGGATATTTCACAAAGTGCATGTAACCTACTAGTTCATTGGTACATACTAGTCTAAAAACTATTGGGGCGTTCATGCACCCAGCCAAGCATTGCAATTGTATCCTCCGAGTTTATATGCATTAGAGATTATTTTAAGGGGCAGGTGCAAGCTGGGGCAAGATTTACAGGCTGCCTTTGTCCATTTAAGACACAGTTGCTAGACCCAGGGTGTATTTTTGATTTTCCATCCACTGGTCCAGGTTTCTCTTTAATAGAGTTATGGAAGAGCTCTCCTTCACATGGATGGGAAACCTATTCCAGCAAAAGGGAATTCTGAATGACACATACCTGTCCCTCCAATGTGTCCTATTTATGTCACAAGCAAC